>NW_020954594.1:11174764-11208779 GCF_900497805.2 Vombatus ursinus
GTGTGTGTGTATTATACATACATATATATATATATATATATATATATTATCCTTTTGCCAACAATTCTCATGGCATGAGGGGTCTAGTACATTTTTGGTGACTTTACCACTTCTTTATACTCATTAACCTCCCTCACTGCCCTCTCTCCTGAAGAATATCTTTAAAAATCATTAAGAAACTGTATTTTCTCACTCTTGCTAGACAGTTAGATGGTGTAATGGATAGAGTTCTGGGCCTGGAGTCAGGCTATTTTGAATTCAAATCTTGCCTCAGGTACTTCCTAGCTCTGTGGACCTGGGGAAGTCACAATTTCTATGTTGGACAAGTAAACACACTGACTACGCCATTTCTTAGGAAGGAGACACAGGAGGGCTTCTAGCACCTCTCTCACTAGCAGGTTTGCTTTTGATCCGGTCAGACAGGAAGATAGGAATGGAGTCATAATAAGGGGTTAAATAAGCTTACTTTATTCTAGTCTAGTCTTCTCAAAGGGAGTTTGCTGATAATGGGAGCTCCAACTCCTACAGCCTTCCCTCACAACCCTTCTCACAGGGGCTAGCATGAAGTGGGGGCAACTACCCCTCCATCTCGATGGGGTCAGTTAGGACTAGTACAACTTGTGCTCTCCCCTAAATCCTCTCAAGCCTCAATGGGGGCTGGTTGAGGCAAACACATAGATTTCCCCCTCTCAATCCTTGATGGAGGCTGATCAAGGCATACACAGCATTTCAGCTTGCACATTCACCCATAGAGGGGTCCCCCTACACTGACCAGTGCCCAGTGCTTTATAGGGCAACAAAGAAATATATTGCCAGCAATAGCCTCACAATTTTACATTCTTCACCCCTATTTATACCACAACTGCACAGTAGAAACTGTTTGAAGCATAATCATGAAAACTCATATCTAACACCTGGGAAGTAAAGATTGTTATGGCTATGGATCCTGGGAAGAAAACTCTAAGAAAGAATAACAAAAAATTCACTTTACACACACTTAAATTCACCTTACTTATACTCTATCTTCCTCAGTTTACTCAACTGTAAAAAGGAATAAAAGTAGCACCTACCTCCCGGGATTGTTGTGAAAATCAAATAAGATAATATGTGTAAAGCACTTAGCTTAGCACAGTGCCTTGCATATGGTAGGGATATTAATATATATATATAATATATCATATATAATTAATAAATACTTATTTCCTCTCCTTTTATTTCTCACACAGAATACAAAGTCCTCTCTGGGTTTTTGTAGCCCTACCCACCTGGTTCCAGCCTGTATTCCCTTCACATACTTTACATTACAGCCAAATTGTCTTTCTCACTGTTCCATGTAGGTACAAATTTATTAATTATCTCTGTGCCTTTGCATAGACCATGCCCCCAGCCCATAAAGCACTCTATCCTCACCTCATCATCTCTGATGGGCCTATCATCTCTTTGTAGATGGCTCCCAGATTCAACCCATCTTTTCATTAAGCTTCAGTCCTGCACCACTAATTATCTAGTATACATTTCAAATTGGATGAACCTGTAGGTATCTTCAATTCAGTAAGTCCAAATTTGAACTTATCTCCTGCTAAAACTCTTCTTTCTTCCAAAATCAATTGCTTCTGTTGAAGGTACCACCATCCTTCCGGTCTACCAAGTTCATAACTTTGGTATTATTCTGGACTCCTCACTGTCCCTCACCTAGACAAATCTTACTCTTTCTCTATTTATATCTCTCATAGACCCTTTCTCTCCACTCACACAGCTGCCACCTTAGTTCAAGCGCTCATTACCTCTCACCTAGATTACTGAAACAGTCTCCTAATTGGTCTCCAGATCTCAAATCTTTCCCCACTCTGTTCAATCCTACCTATTACTGTCAAAGTAATTTAAACACTGATTGGATCATCTGACTCCTATTCCCATTCAACTCTAATGGATTAAAGCCTTCAAAATCTGGCACAACATATCTTTTCAGTCTTATTAGACATCAGCCTTATTACTCGCCCCCCCCCCACCATTACCATCACCACTACTACCGCCATCCCTTTGTGAACCAAGCAAATTGTCCTTATTTCTGTTCCTTAAACACAACATTCCATTTCCCATCTCCACACTTTTTCACTGGCCATGCCACATGCCTGGAATGCCCATCCTACTTAGTACTTCATAGAGTCGCTTTCTTTCTTAAAGATGCAATCAGACTATCATATTCTGCATGTAACTTTTCTTAGTTTTCTCAACTACTAGGACACACCCTCTCAATAATAAATCACTTCATACATTTGTATTTATTAACTGTTTCTCTTAAGACCTCATTTTTATTATTTTCCATGGAGCAATAGTACTGCCTTCCTATCCCACAAATTATGAATCCATTCTCAGATCAATAGGCACCAATTTTGTTCTGGATTTTTGCTAACAGAAAAAAAAGTTGGTATATATGTGGGTTTTCTCTTCTTCTTTGACATCTTTAGGGTGTATACCTGGTAAGATGATTTCTGGGTCAAAGGGTATGAACAGTTTAATGACATTCTCCCATAAGTATTAATCATTTCCCAGAATAAATTGGAGAAATAAAACCAGAATCTTAGCATATAGGTTATATCATTCTAGTATTTCTTAGGTGTGCATGTCCACAGATGCTACCATTCTCCTAAATTAGCTCAAGGATTGGGGAAATGAAAAGAAGGCCTTAGGAGAAGCTACATTTGTAACATGATTTTCTATAGTAACATGCACCACAATAAGAGTTAGAGAAATGATTTTCAGATAGCCTATTTGAAAACAGATGAGTGCTAACTTAAATATCGCCTAGAAGTTAGTTCTCTCTTTTCTTTGTCCAGGAGCTATACAGAAAAAAAAAATTTTATGGAGGAGTGTTGAGATAAAAGGACCAAAGTTCACAAATTTGGGGCACAGATGAAATAGAGAAGTTTCATTATTGTTTTAAGTCATAGCAGGAGATCAACTGATTGTTTTCTCTGTCAATCAAGTGATCTCTGAACACAAAGAATTTGCTATCAATATATCTGATGATGTAGAAAATAGAAAAATGGAGGACAGTCAGTCTGCACCAGCATCTAACCTTAGAGAAAGGGGAGAAGCTCGTTAATCTGTCATTGGCCTTGGGGCAGGTCTGCTTTGTTTTGCTCTATGGCTGGCATATCAAGGTACCTAGGCAAAGGCAAAAACATCAAACCTGAGTAGGGAAATGTGATTGCTTATTTTGCAATGAAATGTAGATGAATTAAAAGATGGAGTAACTCATGTTAGAAGACCAAAGATACAATGCGCCTCTATTTTTCCTCAATGGATAGCTAGACATTTCCTCAACTTCTAGGCTCCTCATAATTCCAGTAGAGCTGAATTTGCCCGTTCTTCAAATTTGGTGAGGCCAGAGCTCACAGGAAAATTAAACTTCACCTTTCTTAACCAATGGAGATCACTACAAGGTCATATGAAGTAAAATCCAGTTGTGTACAAACAACACCCTAAAGCAAATAAAGGAAGATTGAATAAATGACACATATATAGAGTCATTGTTCTAATAGATTTTGTCTCATTCTGGGTAATATCCTTGTTGCTTATATTCTATTCTTTTTCTTTTCTTTTTTCTTAAGCTGATAGGCACTATATAGAACAATGAAAGATATTTAACCTCTGGAATACTGGACTCTGCAGCAGAGTTTAGTTTTCATCTTCTTTTCTAAATATGTCTGGATTACATAGCTATTTGATGGTTTTCTTTAAAAAGTCTTGTTTGTTCTTAAGATCTAAATCTACTCATGTTGGCTGTGTACTGCATGCCAATGGAAGGCAATACAAGAAGATTACAAGCTGATGGTTAGATGTTAATAACAGTAACACAAAACATTAAGGCAAGTGACATTTACATAAGTATCTTGATCTTAATACATGTAATTTACATATGAAAATTTAATCACCATAGAGATAAACAGCTGCAATGTTTAATTAAACTCTCCACACAAAATCAGCCTGCAAGAAGTAGTTTGTCACTGCTAATTCATCACAATTCTCATAAGTATTCTTTAAAATAAAAATGCAAAATAAATGACTCTTATTGATAATTTAACTTCTGGTTACTTTATATTTTAATTGTATCATCAAAGCCTGTTGAGACTCTGATAAAGATTCTAGGTTCATTTCCACACAGTTTAGAAAGCAAAGCATAAACATATAGAGAACAAATGTATTTGTTTACCGACTTTTAAGGGTCACCAATATGGCAGCACTGGAGGACAATTTAAGCAAATGTAATGCCAAGATAACTTGTGTGTAATGAAGAGATGTGAGAGTCTTTCTCTGTGGAGCTTTTTAAGGAAGAACAAATTATAAGTGAAAATTAATGCCAACATTAGCTAAAACAGAGACAACTGCTGGCTTTACATTTTAAAATCACAAATCTTCACTACATTTTAGGCCACAGAGCTGCTGGTATTCTGAAGGGAATCAAGCTGACACATTTATCCTGAGGTATTAATTACATCTTGGGACAAAGTCTGTTTTCTGCTTTCCTTTCTTATTTAGAGGGCATTGTTCATTTTGCTCTTGTGAAGTTCATTCTTGGACTGTTTACTAGAAAGTTTAGACTGAAATCATTGTATAATTAAAAATATTGTCCAAGATAAATAGGGGCTGATTTTCATTGCTATAAGGAACTTCTGGATGAAAAAATACCCTCTACTAACATAGGTCAGCACCTTTTTTGAAAGCATTCATCTTAGAGAGTTAACCAGACCACTAAACGGTTGGAATTTGCGCAGAGTCACACAACCAATATGTGTTAGAGGCAGGACTTGGCCTCTTTCAAGTCTTCCATGCTCTAAGATCAGATCTTTATCCACTAGGCCACACTATTTTTCCTATTGTTCGAGAAGGTCACATAATTCATAGATGACAGAAGCACAAAGTAGCACCTGGCAAGTACTTTGGTTATCTGGTCTTTTACTCTTCATTTTTAAAGAACAGGAAACTGAGACCCAAAGTTATACAAATGACTCAAAATTTTACCTCAAATTCTGTGATTCCAGATCCAGTGTTCCTTCTACTTTCCCACTGAGCTGGTAAAAAGGATAAAGTTCATGAAGAGTGATCATACTGTCCCACTAAAGTCTTCTCTTCTGCTATTACTGAGAGAACACCTGAATGAATGAATTCTTGCTCTGTATGAGTATGATATTTCTCATGTTTGATATTTGCAAAACATGAATTGCAACGCTCCTGGATTACTATTTTTAGATACTCTATCATGTTAGTGCTTTCAGTCTATTTTTCATATAAGGCAATTGTGCTCTTGAATCAAGACCTAGGATTGTGTTCTCATGTGTAAGTCCATTGATTTTGACCATCAAAGTGATATGATCACTTCGTGAACATTCCCGCTTTCTTTTTTGGGACTAATCATAGACTCACAGAAGCATTGAACTAGAGATGGAAGAGAGCAAAAAGGACATCTAGTCTAACCCTCTAGCTGAGATGAGAAAACTGAGGTCCATGAAGATTAAATGAATTGTCTGATCTCACATAGATTGTAAGTGGAAAAGGAAGGGTTCAACCTCAGGTTCTCTGATTCCACAGCAAATGTTTTCCATGGTACCATATTAAGGTACAGTATTCACTTGCTCTACTGATTTCCAGAAAATTGATCAGAAGGAAAAAAAAAATAGACAAGAATGACATGAAGTAGGAATAGGATAATTAGAAAACTGAAGAGTGTTTTCAGGAAAAGGAAACATTATTTTTCCTGACTTCTTTTGTTTGTACCTTAGCACTTAGCGCAATGCCTAGCTCTTTCATTTATTTATCTTACTTGTGCCTTCTTGCTACTCAGCTTCTCTACCCTTTCTCTTTTTTTTTCTTTTCTTTCTTCCCCCCTCTACCCCAGCTCATTGGTTTATTTAAGAATTAACTAAATTCTGCATAAGATTGGTGCCATAGACTGGCTGACTAAATATACCACCTAATGAAAATAATTGAGTACCAATTACTGGATTAAAAGCAGGTATTTTTGTTCATTCCTTATAAGAAAATTAAATTAGGATTGGTATAGGAATGATTTGCTCTAGCAGTGAAGATAGGAGCCATGATGAATGATCATTTTGTTAACATAAAAGGTGCTATCAGTTTCAATGTTCTTGACTTAGCTACTAAAGTATTCTTTCCAGTCTCTAATCAAAACTGAATATAAAACTAAGCTGGGATCATGCTTCACCTACATTTATCAATGGGATATCTCTGTCTCTCTGTCCATCTCTCACTCACTCTCTCTCTCTTTCTCTCACTCTCTCTCTCTCTCAATACCTATTGTCTTTTACTTTTTGCCCTGATTCTAGACAAAGAGAACACAAGTTATTCACTTATAGCAAGTTAACAAAAAACAGAATAAATGAACTGGAACATCTTATTTTATATAGACACTATTGTTGATAAATTTATTTAAGTAACTAATTCTGACAAGTAAAAAAAAAGATTTTGGAATTTTAGTTGGCCACAAATTTCATATGAGCCAAAGCTATAATAAGGTTTTAAAGAAAGCCTATGGAAATTTTGGTTTCATTAATGGTAGTATAGTGTCTATCCAAATCATGGGAAATACTAGTCTCATTCTTTTCACTGAACAGATGTCATTGAGAATTTTTTTCAATTCTCAGCACCACATTTTAGAGGTCCATTAACAAGTTTTGAAAATATTTGATGAGAGGATGATTAGGATGGCAAGGAATCTAATAATTTTATAAGGGTCAGGTGATAATACTGGGAATATTTTACCTAGGAAAGAGAATATTGAGAGGGAAAAGATATAGCTGTCTTCAACTATGTATAAAAATCAACAACTTAAATGAATAGATCATTCTGTATTAGCGCAGAACAAAGAACAGGGTACAAAATGTAAAAGTCACAGGGCAAAAAAAATCTGGATTATTGTACAAAGGAACTTTCTAACATTCATTAAGATGTCCAACAAGGAAACAAAATTCCTTATGTAGGGAGCTTTCTGGATAGCAGAAGCTTTATGTCTATTTGTTAAAGAGAATAAGAGATTATTGAATTAGGTGAAAAAGTAGACTAGATAACCTCTAATATCTCTTCCAAATCTGAGATTATATCATTCTATGATTTATCTGAGACCTAGTATGCTACTCATGATGATCGATAGTTGATACACATAAGAGTAAACAGTTGATCTGCATGATAGCTGATTCTAAGTCTTTGCCTTTTCCTCCATGCATTTCATTCTTTATGTTTTTATAAAATTTAAAGTTTGGGAAAATCAGAAATGAATGTTAATCTTGAGGTATCTGCAGGTTTTTTCATGGAAATACAAGGTTGCTGGTGCCTATGAATATGCCTCAAGCCCATTCCATTACCTTAAGTGCCTTATAAATCTCTAATTTGGGGAAAGAAGTTAGGGATGACTGAGAACAACATGAATAAAATATACACCACCAATTTAGGTGAAGATAAAATCAAATCAGTGAAAGTTCTTTGTAAAGTGGATTTTTTTAAAATGAATTGGTCCCTAGGAATTTCTTCCAGGCTTAAGAGCTTTGAAACTCATCTCTGAATGTTTCTCCAAACCAGTAAATAAATAACTGAACACTAGAGAGAAAATGCAGCTGATTAAGAATCTTGCAGAACAAAGCAATGCAGGTTTTCAATTATAGCTTAGACTTCATACATTCATTCAAAGTATCCTCTTTTACTGTCACTCTTCATCTAGAAATTCAAAATGGTGAGCCAGATGCCTCAATAATGTCCCATATGTAGGGAAAAATAAGTCAAAACCCAGAAAAGAAACTTAGCCATGGTCATATAGCGCACTGGTAGAAAGACATAGAAACCAGTGATAAATTGTGACTTGACCTTCCTGATACATGAAATATAATTTTCTTTGTGAACCTGGGCAATACACAATCTCTCTGGGCTGAGAGTTTGACCCTCTATAAAATGAAGTGTTTTGAAAGGATGATATCTTAGCTCTAAATTCTATAATCCTAGTCTTGGGAGTCTTGGGAGTATCTGCTTTAATGACTTGATTTGTAATTAACCTGAATATTCATTGCATGCAAATAACAGTGCTCTCCTATTTTCCTTCTCCTAACCCACTTTCTTTGGTTCCCTTATCCAAAAAGCAGTGGACTCTAAAGTGAAAGGGCGGAGTTGTGACCCAGTTCCAAGAACTTTGTTAACAGAGGTATGGAAAATGGATCACATTCTGTCATGGAACTTATCTTCAACACATCCACACTTTTATTCCTCAATCCTCCCACTTCTCCTCTCATTCTTTCCTCTATTACGTATGCACCTAACCCCAGACCATCTGATGTGGACTGTTAGCTGCCTGCGAAGTTGTAATCTAATTAGTCACTAGGCAGCTGCAGCAGCCATTATACAGGTAGCATCAAGAACAATACCACCAAATACCTACACCCTGAACATGTCCTCTTCCCCCCATTTCATTACATGGTGGCTTTGGTTGATGCTCTTTAGAAGGCAGGCTCTGTGCTCTGGGTCAATGACTAGTGTGTAAGAGCCCATTTCTTTTTAATTCTGGGTAAGACAGAGTGTGCACACAGGATAAACCAGCATGGACAGTAATGGGAGGCATCTCAGGTTTTATATTATCTTTATCTCCAAAGACACTCCTTTTCAAAATTTTCTTATTTCTTTTGAGGACACCACCAAATTTCCCATCACCCATACTGACAGGCTGGGTGTCATCTTTGACTTCTCATTTTTCTTCACTTGATATATCTGATTAATTGCCAAAGTCTCTTCCGCGCTTAAAAAAAAAAGAATCTTACATCTCTTTCTTTCTGTTTACTCACATAGCTAGCTCCTGAGTTCTGGCTAATATTCTTTATTACCTGCACTTATACATATATTTTTGCATAAGTACCTAGATGTATATACATACATACATACATATGTACACACACACACACACACATATATATACATATATACTTATACCTATCTGTATATACATATGTACATACATATTAGGACAGTATTACATATAAGTAAATATATACCTTATTTTGAGGGCTCATTTCTTATCATTAATTTATTTGTTCATTAGTTTGTTTATTTATATATTACTGATGATGGAATGTCATTTAAAAAGTTTGGAGGCCACTGCATGGGGAGTAGTGGCGACTCAAATTTATCTTCATCTGATTTGAACTGAGTTGCACTAGAAGACCTTCCACCAAAGGTTCCCTTCTCCCCCTCCTCTGACCCTTGGACCTCCAAGACCCCATCAGGTCTACCACTCAGAAAGACCAACATGAACTATCAAGCCATGCAGATAAGATGGGAGTGATTAGGTCTAACCTTTCTGATGAATAGGAGGATTGCTTGGCCTTATCCTGTTCCTTTCCACTGCATCCCAAGATCTTCTAGGTCTTACAATTTTTCCCACTTCTGCATCCTCCAGATCCTTATATGAACAACGAAGAGATGTTAAAGATATTTGGGTCTTGCTATCTACTCCACCATCCAAACTTTAAGACATCCACATCCAGGACTTTTAATTTGCCATGCAGCTGAACTCTTTTAAGTGTTGGATCCTCCAATTAGAGTGTGAACTCCTTGAAAGCTCTATTTCTCTTATTTATCTTATCCCACTGCTCAGCATAGAGGTGGGAAGGTGTACCTACTTAATAAATGCTTTTCATTCATTTACTCATCATCTTATCAGACAATGAACATTTATTAACTACCTATTATATTCCAGGTACTGTGCTAAGCTCTTGGGATACAAAATGAGGGATAATCCTTGACTTCAAAGAGCTCATAATCTAACAAGGAAGAGAATAAGCAAATAAGTACATGCATATTATACATAGGATAAATGGGGGGAAATAAAAAAGGGAAGGCACTAGAATCAAAAAGGGTTTGGGAGAGCTTCTATAGAAAATAGTATTTTGCTGGGCCTTAAAGTCAAGGAATGTAATAGGTAAAGATGAGGAGGAAGAGCATTCAGGCATGTGGGGACAGCCAGAGAAAATGCCCAGCCACTGGATTAAAGAATACATGGTGGAAAGAAGGTATAAGAAGACTAGAAAGGTAGGAAGAGACTAGATTTATGAAGGGCTTTGAATGCCAGAGGATTTTGCATTTAATCCCAGAGTTCATTGAGTAGAGGGGTAATATGGGAGGACCAGCATTTTAGGAAAATCACTTTGGTCCTGAAATGAAGAAGTATTGGAGTGGGGGTAGACTTGAGGCATGCAGACCCACTAGCAATTGCCACCAGTAATAACCCACCAGGTTTTTGTAATTCTCTAGCTAGAAAGAGATGAGGGCCTTACCCTTGGGTGGTATCAGTGTATCAGCAGAGAGAAGGGGGCATATCTAAGAGATATTACAAAGGTGAAATTGACAGACTTTGGCCACAGATTAAATATGGGAGGTGAAGGACAGTGAGGGGTTGAGAATGAGACTTAGGTTGTCAACTTGAGGAATGGACAAATGGTGCTGCCCTTTACGGAAAGTTATGGTAATAGGAAAGAAAATAGGAATACGGTATTAGGGAGTATTTGGGGACAAAGATAGTGAGTTCAGTTTGGGATATGTTGAATTTAAGATGTTTATTGGATATCCAGCTTGAGATGTCTGAGTCAGTTCAAGATGAGAGATTGAAGGTCAGAAGAGAAGTTGGGGAAAGATAGGAAGGTTTGAAAATCATCAGTATAGAGATGGTAATTAAATCCATGAAAGCCAATGAGATCACCAATTGAAAAGTACAGAAAGAGAAGAGAAGAGAGGAGAGGAGAGAGAAGGAGAAAAGAGGAGAAAGGAGGAGAGGAGGAGAGAAGAGGAGAAGAGGAGAAGAGAGAGAAGGACAGGAGAGGAGAGAGGAGGAGAGAAAAGGAGAGAACTCAAGACAGAACCCTTTGGGATACTCCCAGTCAGAGAATGTGATCTGGATGAGGGTTTAAACAAAAGAGAAGAAGCAATTTGCTAGGTAGGAGGAAAACTGAGAGGGACTTATTCTAGTATTCATGGTTTCCCCCACAACAAAGCCAAGAATAACATTTGATGGAAAGCAGAAGTGCTCCAGGTTTGGCTGAATCCTTATCTAATGAGGTATTTACAGCTCTGTAAGCATTGACAAAAGACCCAGATAGGTTGAGGGGCCTACTATGTGTGAAAATGTGGGATAGAGCCAGGTTTATATAACTGATCCATAGATGAAAGGTGGACTGATAATTAGTCTCAGTAAGAATGACCCAGAGAAAGTGAGTGTGGTGTGTGTGTGTGTGTGTGTGTGTGTGTGAGAGAGAGAGAGAGAGAGGGAGAGAAGGCGAGAAGGAGGGAGAGACAGACAGACAGAAACAGAGAAAGAGAGAGATACAGACACAGATACAGATGCAGAGAGAAACAGAGTATTCACTTGCTTTAAAGAATATTGACTCAAAAAAAAAAAGAATATTGATTCTAGTCCATGCAATTTAAATTACAGTTTCTCCGTTTAGGTGAAATGTCATTTTTAAAAATTGAATACATAGTTTCCCCCTTTTATATTGAATGTATATCACATTATGATAATGTTTATTTAAAAAGAAAAGAAAAATACAAGGCCTATTTCCAGGATGAATACACTTAGGGGATGGGTAAGTTGTTTGAGCTTTGATAAAGTGAAGGACTTTGACTTCCTCATTATCATGTGGATGGAATGACTAAAGATATGTCATGTGACTTTGTATTTCTCTCATTGAAGTGAATAAGAAATGGAAGAAAATCATCAAAGTAGAACAGAAAAAAAATAGATTAATTTCCCCTTTCTTCTCTGGGTTAACTCAAGCCAAACATTACAGCAGCCTATGTCATGGAAAAACCATGGGACCATTAGTAAAAATAGACCAATAATGTAGTCTGTTTCTGACATCAAAATAAATGTCTTTGCTCTTCTGTCAAAATTAATCATTGACTTCAGCATTAGAAATATGTATTTCAATAGTAGAGGTGGGGGGAAAATCCTCACCAACACTTCACAGCAAAAGTAACCCTGTGGCGTGCTAAATATATATTTTAGCCCAAGAGAAAAGATTGATCCCACAGGAGATCTTTTCTCTCCATCCATTGATGATGTCAGTGAATCTTTGATTAGCTGCTGACATCTGAAATTATGGTGGGTCAGAGAGGTTAATGAAAGCCTTCTTTATATAGTCATATTCCCGTATCCTCTTCTCTTGGTTTATTTGGTGACCTCATGGAACAAGACAAGAGCAAGAATACATGTGGAGAGCAAAAAATAGTTGTGTATTCTAATCTACAGATGTATGTTAATGCCCACTTACTTAACAAAGGAGGTTAATGAATAATGTATGCCTTGAAATTTGTTTAGAAGTGCTTGGATGGAAGGGTCTATTTAGTAACCTCAATAACCTTATTGAGTATGAACTCTTGAGGCATATGTTTCAGCAAGATCAACAATAGTATAATTTTTCTGCTTTTATCTGAGTGAAATCACATAAATTCCCTATTTTTAATAATATGTCATCTACTATTGGGATAAGGAATGATAACACTAAATTTGGTTTAAACATACAGCACGTACACATATATCTACATACATACACAGTGTGCATATGTATATCTCTCACATACATCCACACATGCCCATGTCTGTGCTAGTTTCTGCTTCCCAGGTTGATGGAAAGGAGTAAAGCCATATATCTATCTTTCTCTAATCTCTATCTTTATATATTAGGATTACTAGGAAGGTATCGGTATTATCATATACATGTATATACGTGTATGTATATACATATACATACACATACACACAAATACATATGCTCAATGTATGTGTATATTCATTTGTGCACATACAAATATATGCATGCATGTTTATGTGTATAAACATCTATATACAAATTGAGTTCCATGTTTACCTTTCAAATTCATAACCACTATTAAAACTTGGGAGAATTCACAGATAAATGTCCCCTTAGCTACTTGTTTAACATTATACTTGTATTACTCCATAAATATGTGTATGAATATATTTTCTTATTTTGGACTCTTCTACCTCCTTTCCCCACTTTATTTGTGAGGAAGTAGTAATAACACTTAAGCAATATAAAGTCAGGAAGAGCAACTGAATCTGACCAAATAAGCACAGGAGAAATCTGTACTAGAATGAAGACAGTCTTAAATTAGTCAATAAGTGGGTCTCAATCTGTTTCAAAGACAGAAGATACCACTCCTCCTGTCACCCCCTCCCACAAAAAGGAAAAAAATAATCAAAGATAATACTTTTACCAAAAAAAAAATGTGACTGAAAAGCCATTAAAAACAACCAACCTATATGCCTGCTTTCTCAACTCTATCCTACCTTCATGAATTCTCATACATACCTATGCATACATGTAGGTTGTCCTAGATGAAAACACAGAAAAGGAATAGATAGAAATTCATAGGTTATTTTCAAATCAAAACATATCATTATAGTCACAGAAATGACTGAGAAGCCTTAAAGACTATCCTTGACCAAGGTGCCTGACCCATACACATTAAAACTATGAAAGACTATGGCAGTTGTGACACTGGAAGTAACTTCAGTGATTTCCCAAGGCTTAAGCCAGGAAAACTTTTAGTCATGTGAAGTGTTTACTAAAGGCATATAAGACCTATTATGTCAATTCTAAACCAAACAATTATTTCCTATTGATGTGATAGTAAGTTCTCCAGATTTACAGATGACATTTTATTGATTACATGAATCTCTGGAATACTACAAATTCTTCTCAATGAAATCCATTGCAATGTGAAAAAACATATGTAACCATTCACATTGAAAAAAATAGATAAAAAAACAAACTTGTGGTATCTAGAATGAAAAATGTCTAACACTGTGAGGAATTTATAGAAAAAATGGGCAAAAAATAGCCAACTTGAAGAGGCATGGAAAGAGTTATGATTTACATTGGTGGAGTGACAATCAATATAATGACATCACAGGTCCACTTAAATACTGAAGCAATTATGTCATCTACATATTCAACTGTGAGAGAGGTAAACTATCTTAAAAGTGAAATTCTCACAGAATAGCCATCAGTTTGGTCTCGTTGTTTTTCATACACCCATCATAATGCCACATGTAATCAAGTATTTAATAGATACTTTTTGATGATAATAATGATAGTAATTCATATAATTTATTCAGATTGTGGAGTGTTTTTAATCTGCATACCCACTGGCCATTTTGGTATAGCATGAATAAGAACATATCAAAAGATTTTCTTTATTTTTTGGGAGGGTATTCATTCTGATTATTTTTTTTTTGGCTAGGCAACGGGGTTAAGTGACTTGCCCAGGGTCACACAGCTAGTAAGTGTTATGTGTCTGAGGCCGGATTTGAACTCAGATCCTCCTGAATCCAGAGTCGGTGTTCTATCCACTGCGCCACCTAGCTGCCCCTGATAATTGTTTTTTGGAGGTAGATGAGAGAAAGGAATAATTCTAGTTGATTTTTTCCTCAAATTTATTGTTTGCTTTGCCTTTCTCAACCTACTTGACAACAATTTTAGAACACCGAAGGTTTTGTTTCTTACATAGTGCTCAAGGAGTCCAAACAATAGAATCTTGTTTTCATGCAGATGGATCTAAACATCTTACTTAGAGTTAAGGTTAATTTGCACCTCCAGGAGTAAGAATGCCCCTTAGTAAAGGAAACAAAAAGGGCTAGCAAAGAGAGTTAACTGCACTTTCTTCTTTTCCAAAAGAAAAAAAAAGTGGAAGAAACCTAAAGTACAATCATGTTTTAGCTGGCTGACATGGTAACAAACACGAACTAAACTGCCTGGTGACCCAAGAAGCAAAGCTATATATGAGTTATTTCAAATCTTACTGCCCATCACAACTTGTGAATTAGTCATCATGGTGAGTTGACTTTTGAAAGTAGGACAAAGAATAGTCCTATATGTCCTTTTTTCCTTTTATATTTGTTTTGATTTACACATGTTATGGCCTTGTCTCTCAGAGTTCCATTGAACTACTGGTTCTCAGAGATGATCCTTGAAATATACATTTGAAAGAATCATCTTGCAAGAATATTTATGCATTGTGGTAACATAAACTTGATTTCTTTTTTTTTTTTTTTTTTTTGCTTTTTGGTAAGCCGATAAGGTTAAGTGATTTGACCAAGGTCACACAGCTAGATAAACTTGATTTTTTAACATAATTTCCAGTGTTTGGAAAATATTTAATTAAAATAGTTTACAAGTGATTTATGAATTAAAATGGATTTTGGAAACTAGGAGACATACAGTGAGGTAGTTAGGAATTATATATAGAACTTTCCTTCCCTTGGTTGAGGTTTCACAGTGATCACATTTCATTATGTCTAGCAGATACAGTTGTAAGCTCCTTGAGGTCAGGGATTGTGCTGTTTTTCATCTCTGAATTACTAATACTTGGCATATATTAAATGCCTAATAATCATGTTTTGAATTGAATTGTTAGTTCTTCTTGAGATGATGATGTTGTTCTATGCTGTGTATGCAATTATGCAGTAAATGGTTTGAATTCTCATTCTTATTCTATTTCTTAGCATTTAATCATTCAGAAGTCTCTTTAAAGTACCAATTTTCAATGATGAGTTATGACCAGAAAAGAGTTTCTGCCTGTAGAAATGAAAAGACTGAGATTTTTATAGGATGTACTGACAGGGACGAAGTGATTAGTCACTAAACTAAATGTCCAAAATGAAGAATAAGAAAGAGTTCAAATGGCCCTGTATCTCTTTGGACTAGTGAGCTTACTGTCAGGAAAAAGACCCAAAGAAGTCAAAAACAGAAACAAAGGTCTGATACTTAACAAATATGCCTAGCATTATAATTCATTGTAGTAAAGAACTGGAAATAAACAGGGCATACATTCATTGGGAAATGGCTGAACAAACTGTCGTACATAAATCTAATAAAATATGATTGTTCTGCCTTTATATTGTATTATATATAGTATATATTATTCTGAAATTATAAACATGAAGAATTCAGAGAAACATGGAAATATTTGTATTAAGTTGTACTAACCAATAGAGATAGAAACATGCAGAACCCAAAGAATAGTATACACACTGACAACAACAATGTAAGTTAAAATAAACATAAAATGAAGCTGATCTATGAGTAACTGTAAAAATAATGATGGTTTCAGAAAACATAGTTAAACATACCTTCTTCATCCTGTCAGAGAAGTGAAGCACAACTGGAACCTAAGGTTTTATAAATTGTCATACAAAGTCACTATACATGGTATTTCATATGATTCGTTTTCTTTGATAGGGAAATATTCTGGATGGTGAATAGGAGTTCCAGAAATGATTTTGACATAGGATATCTCAACATAAGTTATATTTTCTAAAAATAAGTAATTAAAATGCATGTGAGTTATTTGAGATCTTTAGACGGGGAGGTCAAAAATATTGTACTTGCCAAAGTAGTTTCTAATGAAAAGAGAACTGGTTTCTTGTTTTCTTTTGTTTTTTTTTTTAACCATATTAGTTGACATGATTGACTGTATTATTTTTTAGTTAAATACGTGTTTCATAGGATACAGATCTGGACAGATTTCTTTTTTAAATCATCACATCCAAATACTATATTTTCTGGATGAGAACACTGAGGTTTAGGGAGTAACTTGATGTTATTTGAAGTTACTTGCTTAATGTCATTCAAATAGTGGGTAGGTATGTTATACAAGAATAAGCTGCTGGGGTTTGAGGGGAGAGTGTTACAGAGAGATAGTAAAAGGTAGCTTGAACATGTTTGTGCCACTTACATAAAGATTGTAGTTTATCCTTTAACTCTTAGGAAATGAATGTCCTCACAACTCTGACATACAAGGTGACAATTCAGGGACCAACCAGAGATCTAAGGAATGATGAGTTTGGTTCAATAATTTCTAGAAAGTGATGGAGTAGTGGGATGCAGTCTTTGACTTCAGGTTTTATAATGATGAAGCCATGAATGATCTTGACAAATGTTCCTTCTGCCAAACATAGGAATAGAATCTTGATTGGAAAATGTCCAAGAGAAAAAGGGCTGCTACTAAACACAACAAAGTTGTCATGTCCAGGAGTTTGGAGGTGAAGGGGAGAGATGCAGGTAGGAAGAGTTTTTGGAAAGCGCAGACTGATCCAGTATTCATTTTTTGAGAATTAGATTGACCTGGGCATTCCTATGAGTCATCATGACATACTACAAATGGCTCCCTTGCCCAGCTAATTTGCCCAACACTATGATTTCAGCAACGATCATTTGAATTTATCTTGCCTAGTGGTTAAGTCTCTCTTCCCACCAGATGTGGTCTTTTTAGAAAAATGTCCAAACCCCTTTGGCAGGGCAATGAAGGGAAGGCTTGCATTGTCCCTGCGTGTGCTTTGCCTGCTTTGAGGATAAATAGATGACTTTAGTTTCCAAGGTTGTCAGTCTTTCATGAGAACTTATACTTAAATCATAATAATGATGCCATTTAAACTCTAGTCCTTTCTGACAGTGCTTGATTAGCAAGCTGGCTTGGTGCAGTGATAGAGGGAGGATGGCAGGTTTTCATTTCATTCAGAGTGTCATTATAGCTTAAACCGGCTCCCATATTACTATTATTATTATTGTTAATTGTTATTTGTGAAGGCTTACAGGGTCCTTAATATTATTGAAAATGTAGAAGATGACATGGTCTCTTTTATAAGGTTTCATGATTAGAGTTAAATGGATAAAGACATTATCCCACCTCAGGGGGAAAAGATAGGGATTTAACTATGAAATTCCCATGAAGGAAACTGTTGTCTCAGATGCAGACACCTGGGGAAAATTATGCTTCCAGGCATTGACATTGTGCCAGGGTGTGTTCCTGTGCCCATACACATGGACAAAAACTACACACGTGCCTGTTCAGTGCTATAAACTGGTAAGATTTTAACTCTAAGTAACTATTCAAAGTGGGAAAAAACATGAAAGTAAAGGTTTTCAATGATTGATGGTTGTATGTAACAATGATTTTTCTTCACCTCTTCCTATTCGGTGTAAGGAAATTTAAAACTACGTCCAAAGGGTCAATACCCTTTGATTCAGCAATGCCAATACTAGGTTTGTATCCCAAAGAGATCACACAAATTGGAAAATGATCCTCATGTACAAAAATTGCCTGCTTTCTCAATTGGGAGGGGGGAAAAAGAGGGAGAGAGAGAGAGAATTTGGAACTCAAAATGTGAAAAAAAAGAATGTTAAAATTGTTTTTGAATGTTATTGGGAAAAATGAAATATTAAAGAAGATTTTAAAAAGTCAGATTTGCCCAATCCCCTAATTTTACAAAAAATAAAAATAAAAAAAAAGAAAGAAAGAAACTAAGGCCAGGATTTGAAAATAATTTGCTCAGTAGGTTGGTTTCATTCATTAAGCACCACTGTAATGGGTCAGATGAATAATCATTCTAGCTCAATATTCCATTGTTTCATGGACACCTTCTAATGCTTCCTGTGACAATATGAGAATTGCTCTCATGTTCTTGAAGGTTAACAATGTTCACTGAACATGAATAACTTTCTTTTAATAGCCTATTATGGATTATGATCCCTGAATTTATCTTAACCTGTTTTGAACTTGTTTATATTTTTTGCTTAGAGTCTTTTGGGGGTGACAGATTCATTGTGATATCTTAATAAAAGGTTAGATGTTAGTGAGGTCATAGAACAGTGACTGATTTGCATATGGGCCAATTAACTTTGGCATATAATAAAATTCTACTCTAATATAAACGTTACCCTTAATACCAATCAATCATCTTATAGATAATGTCCCTTTGTCCTCAGGATAACCAAAGTGGGTTAAAGAAGTGAACTTCAGAACACATGCTGTTGTCTGAAGAGGTCTTAACAGCATCACTTTGCACATAAGAGATGGTAAGTTATTTTAAAGATAATAGCAGAATTGAATTTTTGACTGCCTACAAGAAACTTCCACCTTGCTTTCCCATCACCATCATTCATTTAACCTGTGTCTAAATGGTTTCCAAATTTAGCTTCTTCCTTTGACTTCTTTATTCCTGTCCTCAGCTTAATGACATACGTAAAATCCTAATCAATAATGTGCATAACCTTGGGATTATCTGTAACCTTTATCTCTCCCTTGCCTTTCATAACCAAACACTCAGCAATTCTGGCTGCTTCTTCCCATGAAATCTTTTTCATATATCCCCCTTCATCTTTATCCCTACAGTCTTCACATAATGGGATACAGCTGCTCAATATTACCTGCCTAAACTATTGCAACAGTTTACTATGAGATCTGTTTGTCATACCAGATAACAGAAGACCTCCAGAACCAGCAGTCCAGCTTTCAGGTCATCTGCTATAGCCATCACCAAGGGAAGAAGCCCTCATATATATGTATCCCTGCAGTTTCTGTAACCCTTAACTTCCTCAATAGCCTAAACTACTAAAGAAACAGGAATTAAAGTTTTCAGAATCAAAATGCTTGGCACTAAAGATACAGTAAACATGATTTTATCCATGGAAATTGCACTAAAGAAAATTTATTTTCTACTTCAGCACTGTACCGTAAGGATCACTGGGCCATTTCATCGGGTTTGCAGCTGAAACTTCTCTCTGTGTTGTCTGCTACTATTAGAATGCGAACTCCTAAAGAGTAGAAATTTTGTTGTTTCTATTTCTATCCTCAGTGTACTTAGTAAACACTCAATACATGTTTTTCATTCATTCATTCATCTTTCTGCTTCTACTTTTCCCCTTTTTCAATCCATTTTCATGCTACTGACCAACTAATCTTCCTTATGAATGAAGCTGATCAATTCATCCCTCTTCTTAAAAATATTTAGTGATTCCCTACAGCCAAGGAAATAAGGTTCAAACTCCTTTTGACTAACATTCAACACCTTTGATTATTTGAGGCATTTATACCTTTTGGCTTTCTCTCTTACTACTCCCTGTAATATACTCTATATTCCAGGCAAATTAAACTAATTTCTGCCTCTTCCCCCAAACTAACTTCCCTAATTCCATGCTTTTTCTCACACTATGCTCTCTATTTGAAATGTCTTCTCTTGACTTGTTGAGTTCCTATCTATCCTTTATAGTCAAATTCATAAATCACTTATTCCAAGAAGCCTTCTCCTAGTTAGTAACAGGCTGCTTCTTTTAAAGCCTCATAGAACATTTTATCTTACTTTTGCCTAATGTAAAAACTTTTTGAAAAATTATACATTACACATATATAATGAATTGCTTAGTTTTATCTGGTTTTATTATTATAATAAATAGATTTATGATATTATTTATATATAAATTTATAAATAAATAAATTTATAACAATAATTATATTATTATAATAAATATAATAATAAAATAAATTAGGTAATAAAATAAGCTAAGCCAGTTTACTTTTATTTTAGATTTATCTGTGCATCAAGTTGCCTTTGGATTCAAAGGATATGATTTGGAAATTCAGTTCAACTACATTCCATATGTGTAACCTTATATAGGTACTCTTTTTCTTCTGTGCCTCAGCTTCTTCAATTGTAAAATGAGTGGTGGAACTCTTCTGAAGCTTTTTCCTGCTCTAAATCTATGATCATATGTTATGTTATTAAACTATAAAGCCTATGATTGTGTCTTCAGTTATTGAACTATTAAGTCTATAAAAGCAAATCCCTTTCTTATCTCGTTTCTCTGTCTATTCCTAGCCTAGCACAGTGTTCTGCATAAAGTACAGGAGGCCTTTAATACATATTTGTTCAATTGAATAAAATTAGAAAAGGAAATGGACTGACAGATATGAGTAGTGCACTGCATTAATATTGCTTCAATATACATCCTTGCTTAATTTTTGGTGTTCTGCTTTCTATCTATATCATTCACCTAGATGTTCTTTTGCTCAATGCTTGCAACAATCTTTGTCCAAAAGATAGTGGAACTTAGAATCTAATAAAAACTGAATTTTCTATAATATAATTAAAGTAAATGGAACCTATGTTCTTGAAGCTTTAAAAAACGTTTGTAATGACAACAGCTAGTACTTATATAAACTAAAGGCTTGTATAACACCTTATCTATGTTATCTAATTTGAGCTCATAACAACCCTCTAAAGCAGATCCTATTATTTCCCCACTTTACAAACGGGGAAACTGAGGTTTAAAGAGGTTAAGAGACTTGTCCAGGTTCACTGCTTGGGTTTTAAGCAGGACTCAAACTCAGATCTTCCTGACTCCAAGTTCAGCTCTCCAACCACTATGTCAATTTGCTGGCAACTTTTCCAACTGTCTTTGTAAAGATCTTATATCCAGTAACTTTTTAACAATATTCTCAATTTCCATTATGAAATGCTGATACCCTTTCCTCTATAAGGCTTATTACTATATTTGCCCATTCAGTAATATTACTGTGTTTGTATAGGAATATATCAGTACATTGATACACAAGAAAAAAGTACAATAATAAAAAAAATTAGCTGGAATTTTAAAAGACCAATGAAGGTGACCCTATAAGCATTTAAAACAATAGAGAAAATAGTGGTTTGTTGCTGGTGAAGTCTAGCTACTGAGATCATTTTGTATTCATTAAAATTGTCCTCTAATATCACCTCATGGGGTAAAGGTGACTCTGAATTCTCGAAGAATATGCAAATAAAGTGAAAACTATGTTAGGTCCTACCAAGTTGGAAAAACTTTGTGATATTTCTAGTGATGAATTGGGTGTAGCTTATTCAAGGACCAACCTAGCTAAATTCAGAAAGTTCCATAACCAGAAATTTGTCTACTATCCATTGTATTTCTTTTGGCCAAGGCTGTACATGATGATCACATGAAGGGATTGCAATTTGCATTGGTGGAAAGATTGCCTATGCCAGTAAAATTAAGGATCATTTGAAGTATTGACAAGGCCTATAACAGGAGAATTTCAAAAACAAATGATCTTGATCTTAACATGTGTCATGATCACACACTGATACTCACAAAATAAAAATGCTTCTAACCCACAAAACCAGCAACTATTAGTAACCAGACTTGACTGGCATCAATTTGTTGGAAAGGCACCCCATATCTTCCATTACTCTGATATTTCGCAATTAACATAGAACTTTTACTACTGACACCCTTCTCTTTGAACCATATCCCTTTTGATAAACAACACTACCTTGATAAACTGTAAGTTTCTGTGTGAACATAAGCTGGCACAGTCTTGCTAACTGATGGAAGAAGGCATGCTAAAGAACTCACTCAGTGTCTCATTGGCTGGTTGCCATTCCCTGAATGGTGGCTGATACAAAATCAGAGCCCAATTTTACACAGATTTTGTGCCCCAGTTAGCACTGCTAATTGGGGCACACACGTAAATCGCACTCTGCCCTGTGGAAATTCTCCATTAGACAACCAAGTCAGTGCATTGCTGAGAGTATGAATATATCCCTTAGTTACTATTTAATTAAGTGCAAAATTGAAGGTCCTTCCAGGAAGGACAAAGTATTGACATAGGGTCTCAATGAGAAAAGTTATATAAAATTTGGCATTTTATCTTTTTAAAAATTATTACCAAGTTAAATGAAATGTTGTTGTAGTTTATGTTAAAATTTATCCGAAAGGATATTTCAATCAGAAATTTTAAATTATATCACCACTGGATTGAGAGGCACTAAAACTCTTTCAACAATCTCTTCATCCTTCTAGGAAAGACTCAACTTTATTCATCTGAGACAGACAATTGACCTCCAACAGCCTTAAAACATACTGAGAAGGAGATTCTATAACTACCATTTTTGTTGTTGTTTGGTCATTTCATTCATGTCTGGCTCTTCATGACCTCATTTTGGATTTTCTTGGCAAAGATACTGGGGTCATTTGACACTTCCTTCTCTAACTACCTACCCTAACTACATTTGCTGATGTACAAATCCTTTTGTTTAGAAAATTCATGTTCAAGTCTATTTGATTCCCTTCAGCTGCCATGTGAACTCAATGTAAATTATTATTAGCTAAGAATCTCTAGACTTGATGTTCCCTAGCTATCTTCAGGCTTCCATGCTCCTTCTTCGACCTCTGATCTGATATCCCAACTCCTCCCTTGGGACCCAGGACCTCTAATAAGTGTAAGTTCACCATAGTTATCTCCGACTCAGACTTACTGTATTTTTTCCTAGTCATCTTCATTTCTTCCCTTGAGAGGTCCTCACACAAACTGCATGCATACCTCCTTCCACAATTAGTTCTAAGAAGAGTAATCAAACCAAAACTAACATTCCTGAAGCAAATGTGTCATTAAATTGCCCCATGATTCCAATCACTATCTATGTGACTTTTTCTGACCAAAATGCCTCTTCCTGATCCCACCACCATTTGTATATTGCCTTTCTCCATTAGAATATATGGTTTTTGAGGGCAAGAACTATTTTTCATTTTGTCTTTGTATCCCCATCGTGTAGCAAAGTGCTTAGTAGAAAGAAAGTGCCTAATAAATGTGTTTTCATTCATTCATTAATTGATAAAGATTGTTTTATAGGGATATGGGACTTTGAGCTGAAAAGAACCTTGGGAAATATCTACAGTAGTATGTACCTTCCCCATTTTAAAAAGAAGGAACTGAGATATTCCATTGGCAGTCAGAAGAGATGAGATTAATCTGTTAAAAATTAATATGCAATATGACATCTGCTCTCTGAGCTTCCTGGGGAAATATTTCACACACCAGATGAAAAAAAATTCTTTCATAGGTTTCACCTGCATATATCCCTCATTGTAAGGTGTTTAAGTTTTACTTAAATTCAAGTGCCATTTTAATACTGTAAAATGTAACCATTTACTAAGAAGTAATGGACTGACTAGAACATTATATTAAAAAATGTATGTTGTAAATCTTATATTTAAATAACACTTTTCATCATTAAATGTGATTTCTGATGCACTCAATACTTTCCCCACTGGATTTAGTAAATGTTAGATCATCTTTAGGAAGAGTCAATAATCCTTTGAAAGTTAGTCATTTTGAGTCCATAGGGAAACTAATGGAAATTCTTGCTATCGGTTGCAACATGGTGTTTCAGCAGCCTCTAAGAGTTAACATTGCCCTACAGAATGGACAGAATTTCTGTCCTTGAGATCCTCCTTTCTATGTGGATAGTGCAGCCACAGGTTCAATTAAATGACTCACAAACTGGGTCCTCAGCAGGTCTGAGAACAATCCCTAAGGTGAAAGCACCTCCAGCTTGTATGCAGTTCTGTTTTCTTTTATTTTGTTGTTGATATTTTAATAAACTCTCTTATCTGCTCCTGTTGCAGTCAATTTGTAGAGGTTTCCCTGTCTTTATTGATTCTATCCCTTTTACTTCCAGAAGGTGCCAAAACTCAAAAAGCTTAATTGCGGGTAAGGCAAAAGGTTGGAAAAATGGTTTTATTTTTTTTTTCAGTTGATAACCGTTGTTTGTTGCTGTTTCAGTCAGGTATGACTCTTCATGACCCTATTTTGGATCTATCCTGTTCCAAGCTGTTGCTAAATTACTTTTATAATCTGTTCCTTCTGGGAAAGAAAAATCAAAATTGGGGTCATTTGTTGATTATTGGAAGGTGTTCCTTTTATAACCAAGGTGGCATTGGAAGACACTGTTCTTAAATCATCTTTATTCCATTTGTCATCATAAATCTTCCATTTTCTATCCTGATAAGTGCCATTGACCCCAATAGCTTAGCAATCCTCCATCCCCTTTACATTTTCCATCTGGATCATTATTGCTTAAGGTCACTCCACCCCTACCAAGTGTAGGGGTGTGTGTCACCTAATTAGTGAAAAAACCAAGGTTCAGTGACTGACTTCTTCTAAGATCCCCTTACTAGAAAGTGATAAGAAAAGTACTTGAACCCAAGTCTTGACTCAAAGCCTAATGATCATTTCCCTCTGCCTTACTGTGCTGCCTCTCACTATGATAATAACATAATATTTATATTAGACTTTATTCATATATTATATATATATTTATTATTTATATTTTTTGTATTGGACTTTATATATTTATATGATAACATAGATTTATATTGTACTTTGCACTTTTTAAAACGAAACACTTAAAAAAATTCACTCTCACTTTGCGAGAAACTAGAGCTTCTCTCGCTATTCCTGCATTTATTAAGGGCATAGGCCTATAATTCACCCTGTTTTGAAATCACAAAGTCTTCTTTAACTTCTCGCTCCTTTCATTTCTCATGTGAGTCATCAATTCTGTTCTTACCTCCATTATCTCCTTCTTATCATGGTCCTGTGCAGTGCACAGCATTCATCTTCCTAAAACACAAGTTTAATCATGTCACTGCTCTATGCAAAATCTTTCAGTTGCTTCAAGTCCATAATCTGGCTCTGTTCTCCCTTTCCAAGTTTCTCTCTCCCTGCTTACCTATATATACGTTCTACCTCTCCCCAATCAACCCACTATCCCCACTGATAGTTTATGTATGACTATTTCTATATCTATGTTGATGTTTTTTTTTTCTTCTACCTAGCAAAATCCAACTCATCCATTAAAGTCCAGCAAAAATGTCATCTCCAAATCTTCCTGGATAACCTCTAGCTAAATGTAATCACTTCTTACTCATGCAGTAGTATCAATTGGGAAATTGTCATACACTGCTTTAGGTTATAATTATATCTCTAGATATCTTATCTAAGCTAGAATGTTTGAGCCAAATTAAATAAAAAATGAGTATAATGGAAAGTTTTACATTTGGTTCAATCAACCTCATATTAATAAGACAGAAGTGAGGGCTTTAGTAGATGATAAGCTTAATATGAGTCAACAATGTGATAGACCAGCCAAGAAAACTGATGCAGTTTTATACTGCATGGACAAGCATAGCTCCCAAAGATGTGAAAATAATAGTGTCTGGGACTAGAGTGGTGATAATCACACTGACTGCCCTATTTTTTTAAACAACAACTAGGCTATTACTTTTAGTTCTGATTTCTGCCTTTTATCATTAAAGTGGGGTGAAGAGTTATATGGAGTGACAATAAAGAGAATAATAACCAGGATGATGAAGGATTTCAAGTCAAGATCATGCCTTATGAAGACATTCCCACAGATCTATTCCACAAGATAACTAAATCACTGACTGAATATTCTAATATAAAGGAAGACTTAGGGGGATATAATAGCTGTCTTCAAGCATTGAAACTATGATATGGAAGACAGATTAAAGTTATTCAGTTTGGCTCTAGTGAAAAGAACTAAACAAATGGGCAAAAAATGTAAAAAGGCAAAATTAAGTGTGGTATAAGGAAAAGCTTCCTATTAATCAGAGTTATCCAAGAATTCAAGTTGTTGCTTTGGTAGCCTGTGAGTTGACTTTCTTCAAGAAAAGGCGAGATGACTGACAAGAGAAATGCAAATTTAAAAAACTCAGAGGTACCACATCCCACCTATCAGATTGGCTAACAAGACAAAATAGAAAAATAATAAATGTTGCAGAAGATGTGAGAAAATTAATGCATTGTTGGTGGAGTTGTTGAATTGATCCAAACATTCCGGAGAGCAGTTTGGAACTATGCCCAAAAGGCTATAAAACTATACATACCCTTTGATCCAGCAATACCACTACTAGGTCTGTATCCCAAAGAGATCATAGAAAAGGTAAAAGAACCCACATATACAAAAATATTTATAGCCGCTCTTTTAGTGGTGGCGAAGAATTGGAAAGTGAGGGGATGCCCATAAATTGGTAAATCACTGAACAGGTTGTGGTATATGAATGTAATGGAATGCTATTGTTCCATAAGAAATGGTGATTTCAGGCAGATTTCAGAAAAACCTGGAAAGACTTAAATGAACTGATGCTGAGTGAAGTGAGCAGAACCAGAACAACATAGTAACAGCAACATGGTGTGATGACTGACTTTGGTAGACAGCCCTTCTGAGCAATGCAATGATCTAAGTAAGACAGGAGTGGGGAACCTGCAGCCTCAGGGCCACATGTGGCCCTCTAGGTCCTTGGATGCAGCCTTTTGATTTAATCCAAGTTTTACAGAACAAATCCTTTTATTAATGGGATTTGTTCTGTGAAGTTTATTTTCAGTCAAAGGACTGCACTTTAGGACCTAAAGGGCCACATGTGGCCTCGAGGCCGCAGGTTCCCCACCCCTGAAAGATATTTCCAAAAGACTCATGATGGAAAATGCTATCTACGTCCAGAGAAAAAACTATAGAGTCTGAATGCAGATCAAAACATTCTATTTTCTCTTTTGTTTTTGGTTTTTTTTTTTTCGTTTTCATAGTTTTCCCTTTTCTTCTGATTCTTCTTTCACAACATACTAATGTGGAATATGCTTAATATGATTGTACATGTATAGCCTATATCAGATTGGACGCTGTTTTGGGATGGGGAGGAGGAAGAGGGGAAATTTAAAACTCAAATCTGAGGCAGCGAGGTGACACAATGGGTAGAGCACTGGCCCTGGAGTCAGGAGGACCTGAGTTCAAATCTGGCCTCAGACACTTGACACTTACTAGCTGTGTGAACCTAGGCAAGTCACTTAACCCCCCCCCCCCCCCCCCAAAAAATTTAAAATTGTTCTAGGAAAAAAAACCTCAGAGTCTTATAAAAGTGACTGTTGAAAACTATAAATAAATATTCTTTTAAAGAAAAGGCTAGATGACCCTTTGTTGGTTATATTATACAGACGAGAGAAGTCTGATTAAAGTACGGGAAGGAGTAGATGGCCACTGCAGTCTTTTCACTCTGAAATTTTGTAATTCCATGACTGGCTCATTCCAGAACCATCTTTCAAAAGGTAAAAACTATGTTCTACACATCCTTATAGCCCCTATAACATGTATTATTGAACTTTGCACTTAGGGAGGAAGTATAATCTAGCTCTGAGCCTCACTTTTCTCACCCATAAAATCGGTGTAGTAATAATAACTAATGTCAAAAGGGTTGCTGTATCAAATGAGACAACATACGTAAAGTATTAAATATATGTTTAATTAACCAAGTAATAAGACAAAGTAGTAAATTTAGGGACTAGTAATTTTGGCAAATAGGTACTAAGGGAAGCTCCAATTCAAGACAGTGGCAGAGACATGGTTTTGAAATCTGGAAGCAAGGGAAGAGTCCCCCAGGGAAATGAAAAGAAGGAGTTCTGGAGGAGTGAACATTGAAGTCTGAGGTGGTTCAAGAAAGTATCATAGAGCATGTGGAACTGGCGCTGGATTTTAAAAGAGGAGTAGATTTATAGAAGTAGAGAAGGGTAAGGATATTCTAGACAGGGAAATAGTATGATCCAGAGTTCAAAGGTATATATATATATATATATGACTGGTTTGATGAACATGGCACAGAACCATTTAGCTAAAGCAATATGTCTGTGTAGGGGAGTAATTAGAGATACAGTTGGGGTAGTAGGCAGATTCCGTCTTCTGTAAGAGTAACTTTAAGGACAAAATGCTTTGCCTTTTTCTTTACCCACTGGAAAGTTACTTAGATACTAGGAGTCAGTGATTATGACGGTAGCCATAATAAAAGGCGATGTTTTAGGAAGATTAGTATTATAATAGTATATGCCATAGAAAGTGAAAGGAAGTCAGGAAAGAAGGAACTATTATCATATTGGTGAAAACAAGAAGTGCATTGGAACCTAGACTACCATGGTGGTATGTGGAAAGGGGCAAGAAATGATAAATGAAAAAAAAAAGGTGAAAGACAAATTTAACAGAGATTTAATAATTGAAGAGATATATGAGATAGGGGCTGGGAAGAAATGAGTATAGATAATCATGAGAATGTAGATATTAACAAAGGTGGAAAAAGTTTCTAAGGCAAACAGATTTTGATGCAAGGATGAGAAATTTAGATGACAAAGTCTGAAGAAAGTTCAAGTTTTCAGGGATGATGAGCTGTCCAATAGGAACTTGAAGCATTAAAGCTCAGGACAAGGGGCAGCTAGGTGGCACAGTGGATAAAGTATTGGCCCTGGAATCAGGAGGACCTGAGTTCAAATTCGTCCACAGACACAATGATACTCACTAGCTGTGTGACCCTGGGCAAGTCACTTAACCCTGGTGATCTTGCCAACAAAAACAAAAAAACAACATATTTAGTAACAATTCTCCAAAAGAGATTACTAGAAAAAAATAGATTTCGAGGCAGCTAGGTGGCACAGTGGATAGAGCTCTGGCCATGAAGTCAGGAGGACCTGAGTTCAAATGCAGCCTCAGATATTTGACACTTACTAACTGTGTGACCCTGGGCAAGTCACTTAACCCCACTGCCTAGCCAAAAAAAAAAAATAGATAAAACAGAAACAAACAAAAAATAATAATAAAAAAAGCTCAGGACAGAGGCCAAATATAGCTAAAGAATTGAATGTTATTGACATAGAGACGGTAAATTAAATTCATTTAGAGGATAGAAGGAATAGATGATGTTAGAAAAAAGTAATCAGAGAAGGAGTTTCTAGGGATTCAAGTAAAGAAGTGGGTCAGTATAGTGTCACAGAAAATAAGAAAAAAAGCAAGAAAAGTGGTAGCTTAAGTTACATTTTTTTCAAAGCAGTGAAAGGACATGAGAAAAGACCACTGGATTTATCAGAAAGGTGTTGTTTTAGTAGTTGAATTTTGGATAGATTTTCTTTTTTAGTATAATGGTGATTACATCTCAATGTCAGCTGATAGAAATAAACTTAATCCCAAGGTTGGAGAAGACTTAACATGTTTTCTTCAGAAATCTTATTTTATTTAATCTGAACAAGTTTTTGGTAACTTTTGTTGGGGAAGGTATTGGAATTTAATAAACTACGTACAATGTACATTGTGTCTTGAGGATTAATATATGACGTAAAACCAATGCGGCAGTTATGTTAGGCCCAAATTTAAAAGTTTGGTCTTCTTAATCTTCTGAATGGATAGCAGCCAATAGATAAGAGAAGCTAAACTTTATATAATAAAGTATAGTTAATATAAAATTCATCTGCTATCTATGTATAACTGAATGATCAATTTACAATAAATGATATGCAAATTTTATTACAGATGAAGAAGGAAAGAAAAGATAAAGGTATTTGCTACTTTGGTACTCTACTAAACTAATTTATCTAGATATTTCTCTATTAAGTTACTAAATATGCTTTAATTAAAATAAGCATAAGCAGTTCAGATATATTAAGTAGATTTTACTTTTTCTCTTTAGAAACACAGATTTTAAATAAAAAATCTTGCTATGAGCTTTTCAAATTATTTGAAATCTTTACAGTGGATGTCAAGAAGCTTCTTTTCTTTGTAGACATATTTTATTTTAATGTAGTCCTCACAATAGGTTAAATATTATATTCAAATGAAAATAATGGACAGTTCAAAATGCATGCATTCAAAAGAGGTTGAAATTCACAATTTGAAATATCTTCTATGACAGGCCTGGCTTCTTTGTTTCTTTTTCCTTTTACCCTGCTGTCATAAGGTATGACCACTAGATGGTGATAAAGACCATAAACTGCCTCATATGGTTTTACAAAAATAATAACCAAAAAAAAAAAAAAAATCTACAGAACCCAAAGTGAGCATTTAGAAGGTTTAAGGAGTTGCTTTTCACTCATGTTCTATTACAGGCAAAAAAATGTTTCCTTGAATCTGAAGTGTGTCTGCAAAATTTGAATAGAGATACCTTTTGGTCCATCATTATTTTCCAATGAAGTTTCAAAATTAAGTTGTTTTGTCAGGATAAATATCAAGTAAAATGATTATGAATCATTGTGGCAAGTTTTAATATAGATCAGAAAGTAAATTAATCCAGCTCTGTCTGACTCATCATGCTTTTCATTTTTTTTTCTTCAGATACAAATGAAGAGTAAACAACATTTTGGCAATTTTTAGGATAATCATGTAGAACTGATTACTCAAGAAGAATGCTATTAACATTTAGTCAATTTATACCCTACAATGTGACAAATTAGAATTAATGTTGCTGTTTTTAAGATATCAGATGGGTCATAATTTTAATAAAAATGATTAGCCTTACAGAAAGCTGATAATGATGGCCTGGGCTCTGGACCTTCAGTTTCCAGCAACTTCTCACCATCACATTTAAATCCAAACAATTAATGACAGTGCCGGCCGAGTGAATAACCAGGGCTTAGTGTATGGTGGAGAAATAGATTCTGTCCTTTGTTTAAACAGGTTCTGTCTTTTAAGGGGTAACAGAGCATGGTAATCAATTGTCAGTGATTCCCCATGGACCAGCTATCGTTACAGGCTGCTGATAGCTCAATAACAAAAGGCAGATTTTCTCTTCAGATTGAACCTATTCTCCTGACAAATTTCCATTTGATATTCTTTTCTAATGTTCATAATCGGCTGTTCCCTTTAGTATTCATTTAATTAGCTCATTTCAATACATTTCCTTGATGGGGTGTGTATGTAAATATATATTTAAAGTTATTCCTTTTTATTTCCCAAGCAATTGATTCAGTGATAACATGGAGCAGAGCTCCATTTGTATCAGGTGAAAAATAACAGATAAGCCCAGTTAGGATAGAAAATCCTTAAAAGAAAAAGAAAGCTTTGGTCTTTTCATTTCATACTGAGTCCTTATGCCAGAGATCCCTGCAGAGCTTCCCTGATCCCTCTCTCCGCTCTCACTCCACCCCCACCCCCCCAGCTGGAAGTGATCTCTCCCTCATCAGATCTCAGGGTACTTTGTACTCCTCTTATACACTAACCATTTGAGACTCATGTTCCATTTAATGTGTACGTGATTCATCACTCTACTATACTGTCATTTCCTTGAGGGCAAGCTCTCATTGTATGCTGCTCCCCCCCCCCCCCAAGGATAACATAGAATGTACCAGACAGTAAGTGTTTAATTTATGTTTGTTGAATGAAATCTGGTGTATTTGAGTTATTTTCTGGGATGTCACATTTCTCTGACTATGAAACCCACCTAAGAAAGCGGGAAATAGTATATAGCCCAGACTTCCCACTCACAGATAAACTGGATGATGATGATGATGATGATGATGATGATAATAATAATAATAATAATAATAATAAATGATTATTATGATGATGTTCAATGTTCTCAATGTAAAACCATGGCTCCTTCTTTTGAATTTGTCTTTCTCGATTTCAGCTCGATTTCCTCTGGATATGAATTTATAGCTAGATTTAAAACACATTAAATGAAGGAATTTTTTCTGTTTCCCAAAATAACATGCCTGTCCTTAGGAGTTTCCTTCCAATCTGATTTGACTGAAGGATCATGGTCTTTGAAAGTATATTCCAGAGCTATAATATCTTCCCATCTTCCCTTGTAAAAAGGATGGAGTGAGACTCCATTCAAAAAGACCATTTTCCTGGCTTTCCAGGAACTTTTCAGTCACTTGGATCCCTGTTGTTGTTGTTGCTGTTCAGTAGTTTTTTAGTCACATCCAATTCTTCGTAATCCCATCTGGGTTTTTCTTGGAAAAGATACTGGAGTGGTTTTCCATTTCCTTCTCCAGCCCATTTTACACATGAGGAAACTGAGGCAACCAGGGTAAAATGACTTGCTCAGGGTCATATAGCTAGCAAATGTTTGATTCATACTCTGCAGATGTAGTGAAGAGAAGTCAAGATGTTGAGTCAGAAGATCTGGGTTTATTACCTAGGTGAGGCTTATTACCTAGGTGACCTTGTACAAGGTACTTAACCTCTTTAGGTTTCAATTTCTCTGTCTCTAAAATGAAGGAATAGGGCTATATAATTCTGAAGATCACTTGTAGTTCAAAATCCTATGATCCTTAGAATCGCTGGAGATTAGTGTATAAATTAATCACTAAACACCCTCCAAAATAGATCACACATACACACACACACACACACACACACACCACATTTGTTCCTTAACTAAAAGTATTATAATTATAGTATATCCTTATGATGCCTTTTTATCTCATGCAACTGAAAACAAAATGTGTTAAGGGAAAGAATAGTATTATCCTTTTTTAAATTCTCCTGAGTAACTATCACATAGGAACATATTAGCTGTTTATTAAAGTCTTGTTGAATTAAATATGTGTCATTTACAAATGCAAATTAAGGCATACTACCTGGTTGTAGCAAGTAATGGAAACAGATAAGCATCTTGGAGTGGGTACATAGGTTCTTATGGTCAGAATTGCAGAACAGACATAAGAAAAGTAACAGTAATAGCTAACATTTATATGGAACATACTATGTGCCAGGCACTGTGTTAAGCACTTTACAATTAATTATCCTGTCTGATCCTCACAACGACCCTAAGAAACAGTTGCTATTATTATCCCCATTTTATAGATGAGGAAACTGAAGCAAAAGAGGTTAAATGACTTGCCTAATGTCACACAACTGGTGAATGCCTGAGGCTGAATTTGAACTCAGGGCTTCCTGACTTCAGGACCAGTGCACTATTCACTGTGTTACCTAGCTGCTCACTAGGCAGTGGAGAGGAAAGAATATGAGTAATAGATATATGAGTGCAGTAGTAAAAATAAACTTGGCACTGAACCTACCCTTTGATTTAGGGAGGGATTTTTTTTTAATATTTCCTATTTTGGGCAGGGAGGAATGTACAAAAGTGGATAAATAAATGCAAATGGAGACACCCAGGAAGGTTACAAAAGGGTAGGGATAAAGGCAGCTGCTACTAGACAGTTTGGGTCAGCTATGGGGTACAGTAGATAGAGTTAGGGGCTCATCTTCTTGAGTTCAAATCTGACCTCACTCATTTACTAACTGCATGACCCTGAGCAAGTTCATTAGCCCTTTGTGCCTCAGTTTCTTCATCTGTAAAATAAGCAGGAGAAGGAAATGGGAAATTACTCCCTGCCAAGGAAATGGGAAATTATCTCTGCCAAGAAAACCCCAAATGGAGTCACAAAGAGTTGAACATGACTGAAACTACTGAACAACCAAATAACTAAATAGGAGAGGGAGGGGAGAAGGAGAAGGAGAAGGAGAAGGAGAAGGAGAAGGAGAAGGAGA
>NW_020954594.1:11208789-11209726 GCF_900497805.2 Vombatus ursinus
AAGAAGAAGAAGAAGAAGAAGAAGAAGAAGAAGAAGAAGAAGAAGAAAGAGAGAGAGAGTCAGAGACACACAGAGAGATGGGGGAGAGAAAGAGACAGAGAAAGAAAGCAACAGAAAGAATGAGAAAGAGACTGAGAGTTCATCAGAAAAAGAGACAGAGAGAATGAGAAAGAGACTGAGATAGAGTTCATATTCCCTCAAATTTAGGAAATATGCTGTAGTGAATCCATCTCATTAAATACTGAACTCTCTTCCATGGGAATCCATTCACTTCATTTCACTAGTTTTGAAAATTATACAGACCACATCATTACAACTTCCTAGAAAAGTGCTAGTTAAGGAAATGGACATTCTCAGAAGCAAGTAAGTTTCTATTTGTCAGCCATGTTATCTGTCCTCATTTGCACCTTCTCTCTTTGCTCTGACTCTCTGGACTTTTCTACGTCCACCCTAGGGATGATTTTGCCCTTGCACCATATCATCTCATTGGTTAATCCCTGACCAAGACCATCATTTCATGAAGTGTCCAGGCCATCCATACTCACTTCTCTTCTGGCTCCACTGCTCACTCTCTTTTCTAATTCCTAATCAGGATCCTTCTTTCCTTTTCACTTCTCTTTCCAATTCCCTGGTAACATCTTGCCTTATTAGAACGTAAACTCCTTCAGGATAAGGAGTGTCATTTTTGCTTGCTTTTATACTCCCAGCACTTAGCATAATATCTGGTACACAGTAAGCTCTTAATAAATGTTCTTTCCTCTCTCTGTCTCTTTCTTTCTGTCTCTGTCTCCCCCTCTCCATCTGTCTGTCTGTCTGTCTGTCTCTCCCTCCCTTCCTTCTCCCTCCCTCTCCCCCTCCTGTCCCCATCTCTCTCTCTCTTTCTCCCTCTCTTTCTCTCTCTCTCTCTCTCTCTCTCTCTCTCTCTCTCTCTCTCTCT
>NW_020954594.1:11210126-11229097 GCF_900497805.2 Vombatus ursinus
CTCTCTCTCTCTCTCTCTCTCTCTCTCTCTCTCTCTCTCTCTCTCTCTCTCTCTCTCTCTCTCTCTCTCTCTCTGTCTCTCTGTCTCTCTCTCTCCCTCTCTCTCTCTTTCTCTCTCTCTCTGTCTCTCTCTATCATTCAGACACTAAGATTTGGGAAGCATTTCAGTGACTCTACAGGCAGTTTTGCAGTTTTTACAGTTGGGAAAAATACTCAAATCACAATTGCAGCCAAACAAAGGCAGTAAAAACTTGGTATAAATGAGCACACTCTTTCTGCTCTTGTGGATGGAATACTGAGCTACTTAGACATAACTATGATCTCATCAGTGCAGATATTCTCTCCATCAGTGCAGAATATTATCTTATTCCATGTAATTCATATCCAGGTCTTTCCACAAATTTTTTACAGATGTATTCCCCCACAAATTATAATTTTTCTTCTGATTCTCTTAATATTTGGGGGGTATCAGCATAACACCCAGACAACCTCTAGTTATTACATAGTCTTATTACATGACCAACTCATCTCCTATTCTGGTCTTACATGCCCTTGCTTATATTTTTTATGCTGCTCACTCTGGGCAAATCATTATTGTTAATACTGCCATCCATTTGCTCCCACTGGGCACTTTCTTTCAATATCATAGAGTTTCATGAACCCCAACCATGTAGCATCACTGGGAAAAACATTGTTAAATAGGCTTTTAAGGCAGCAAGTGGTTTGGAATCACTGGAAGTACCACAGGATTTCCAAATTGAAATCTAACCTTATCTATTCTAACTCAATTCTGGGCATATTTACTGTGCTATGCATACATTATATTTGAGTGCATTGATTTGTACTAAATAGTATACAAACACACATATATACTTACATCTTTATAGTCTAAACCTGTGACTTCGTTAGTGTTGACAAAGTCAAATAGAAATGAGGGGCACTAATCTGTATATAAGGATCTTTGCAGGCAGCATGTTGACTTAGTTTTAAAATGTGATATTTGATCTATATTATTGTTTTTCATTTATTTAAAAAAATCCCAATTACATTTTAATCTGGTTTGGGCTGCACTTGAGTTGTAGACAGCATGCCCTTCCTGGGCGGCCACATGTTTGACACTTCTGGTGTAGCAGTAAAGACTATATGGTGGTTAATAAAACACAGTGAAGAAGTAGATATGGACAGCAGGCATCTAACACAGAGATAAAGAAGCACGCAGTTCCCAGACATCAAGATAATATTAATATCTAATGTTTACATGGCGCCTCTAAGATTTGCAAAGATTTTTACATACACTACTTCAACTGGTGCTCATAACAACCATGTGAAGTAGGTGCTGCTACTATATCCACTTTACTAAATGAGGAAACTGTGATTCAAAGAGTTTCACTGACTTCTTCAGAGTCACAGAGTAACTCAACAGGCATTTATTAAGCGATTATTATATGCCAGTAGCTAGGTGGAGCTGAGGATAGAGCACTGGGCTAGGCGTCAGGAAGACTCATATTCATGAGTTCAAATTCAGCTTCAGCACTTACTAGCTGCATGACCCTGGGCAAGTCACTTAACCCTGTTTGCCTCAGTTTCCTCATGTGCAAAATGAGCTGGAGAAGGAAATGACAAACCACTCCAGTATCTTTGCCAAGAAAACCCCAAATAGTTCCACAAGGAATCAGACACAACTTAAATGACTAACATCCAACAAATGCTATATGCCAGGCACTGTAAGAATCAGTAGTGGGGTTTGCATCCTGGTTCTTCCTTGTTCTTTACCTAAACCATGGTAAAGCTTTGGGACAGTAAGCCAGAAAACACAGGCAGGACATCAACCTTAGACAAAAGGAAATTTGTGTATGACCATGGCATTGAGACAAAGTTTGGATTTAGTAAGGAAATATTTATATAATTTTTTATGAAGAAGAAATCCAAGGATAGAGACACTTTGAAAAGGGGAACAAATAAGTGGACATTGAAAGTTTAGCCAAGCATAAGATTTGTAAGTCAATGCCAATCTCACCTTTCCCTACAGCCCAAGAGTCAAGAGTATGTGTATGCCATATGTAGTAGGCATGGCATGGAGTATGAACTGAAGGCAAAACTGCAGAGAATCTATAAACTGCTGGAGGAAGCCAGACAACCATAAAGTCTGTATACATAAGTATGTATGCATAAGTAAAAGTGGAAAAACATAAATATAGTAAAGTGAGTTCTGCTATACTGAGCAAAATAAGTGCTAAGTAACCAAATAGAGGAAGCCTAAGTACAAGACTACATCAAATTTAATTGAGTAGAAAGATATATAGCTTCCATGCGGCTCACCATGAAATCTCCCTTCCTCAAGCCATTTTGATGATTGAAGGAAATCATATGGACACCTATATCATTTCTTATTTCCCATCTTTGCTTTTTTTTTTTAACCCTCCAGGTCTTGGTTCTGAGTTTTCAAACTCTGCATATTCTTTCCTAATGCCTTAGATTCAATATAACTCAGTGAGGGAAGGAATTAAGGTCGGGACAGAGGAAGAAAAAAAAGAAGAAAGGAAGAATTTATTAAATCCCTACAATGTACAGGCACTGTGTTAAACCCTTTACAAATATTATTTCATTTGATCCTTACAACAATCCTGGTAGGTAGATGCTAATTTTATCCCCATTTTACAGTTGAGGAAACTAAGACATATGGAAGTTAAGTGACTTGCTTAGGATCACACAACTAGTAGTTCTCTGAGGTTGGATTTTAATTCAACTCTTCCTGACTCCAGGTCTGGTGCTCTATGTGCTGTATTATCTAGGTAAATGAAAGTGGAAGATCAATTTGACGCGGAGGTAGATGAACTGGAGTGGAGAGAAACTTGAGGCAAGGAGACCAAGCAGCAGGCTTTGGTAATAGGTCAGGTGTGAGGTGATGAGGGGTTATACTATAATGGTAACAGTCTTGGAGGAGAGAAGTGGGCAATGGGAGACAATGGAAGCTTTTATGTGTGAGATATCATGCCATGAATTCTCTGAACAAAGATGGCAGTTATTTTTCATAATGCTAAGGCTTATTTCTCAAAGAGTAGAGAATACCTTTATTCACAAAGTATGTGCCTTTATATCCATAATACTTAGAGCAATGCCTTTGATAGAGTAAGCATTGATATGTTTACTGAATTGAATTGAATAGTGACAGTAATTTTTTTCACTGACTAGTTATATAGCTAGAGAAGTTACATGAGACTTCTAGTTTGAGGACTGACTGCTTCTAAAACTTCAGAGTAGTCTGCTTTCACTACCAATTGCACACACACACACACACACACACACTCACACATATACACATACAGAGAGAGAGAGTGTCACCCTTCCATTGTGATCACAACTCTTAGGGATTGAAATGAATGGTAAAAGCCCATTTTGTCTCTAGGACCAGGTCCTCCTATCTTGCCCAGGCTGGAAAGGCAAAGACTTACCCAGACTATTCATGGACTAGATGCCATCACTGATGAGCATGGGGGCTTTGACTTCTACTTCCAACCTGGGCAGGTTCAACCTTCTCTAGGTACCCAGGTGCCCTCTACCTCCCAGGGGCTCACTATCATGATATCTTGTTTAATATTAATACAACCCACTGAAGCTCAGAACAAAGCTTCCAGTTCATGACATTTGTCAATCTCAGCCTCTCTGGCAGCAGGGATGATAAGATTATTCAAGTCCAATTCACAAGCCTCATTGTTGCTCAGACCTGTTGACTGATTAGGTATATACATTCAGCTTGCCACAATTGTAAAGGTCAAGTCTCTCCTTAAGAAGAATCTATCTGTAATCAATTTTCCTACCCCCATATACTGCCACAAAACAGACAGGTCTAATGAGTGCCTCTTAACAGTTGATCAATAAATATTTGCTGATTTATTGATTATTGAACTGTGAACTCATGATAAAGTTTTTAAAAACCTTGTAATAGCAAGTGATTAGATTTGTCCATGGGATTGACAGTCCCCAAATGTCTGAATGCCTATTGAGATTTATCAATGTACTTGCTTGATTTTTCTATTTATTGATCATTTGGCCTAAATTTAGCAATTCATGCAATATCAGAAGTAGTGTAATAGAAAGAAGGGCCAGATTTTAAATCCATCCTGTGATACTTACTACTAGTGTAAACTGAGGCAAGTCAATTAATCACCCTGGGCCTCAGTTTTCTTTATTTCAAATGATGGGCCTCTGAGGTCTTCTCTAAATCCCTGTCTAGGACGTTATTATCCAACTGATGCCAGTAACAGCCCCCTCCATGTTTTAGAAAGCTATATTCCTTTAAAAATGATCTTTTTTCACTTGATATTTCAGTATATTCATCATTAAAAACCAGAGTCCAGATAATGAGCCTCTTTGAATCTGACTAAATTGTCCCAAAGACACCACACCCCCACCCCTACCCCCATTCCCATGAAAGTCTATGTTCACAACCATACTCACAATCTTTTCAATTTAGTTAGGCCAAACGAAGGTTATGGTCCTCATTCACAGCATAATGAGGCATTAGAATAGGACTTCAGTGAAAGGAAAAGAAAACCTTCACGGAAAGGAAAATTTGCTGATAATGGCATTAATAATAATAGTAATATTAATTAGTGGAATACGGTATAGTGCTTTTCTATTATAAAGAAGTTTTCCATGCCTGTGAGGATGTACATCACTTTGGACTTCACTGAACATCTACTTAGGTTGGAAAATTCCAGCAATGCCAAGTCTTGGGTGAAAACAGTGTGAATTCTATTGATAAATGATGAAAGCAGATAAATAGGCAGTTTTCTAAAGAAGAAATTAAAACTATTGACTAACATATTAAAAATGCTTCAAATCAATAACAATTAGAGAAATGCAAATTAAAGTAACTAAAGTTCAAAGTTGTTGAAAAAGGAAAATTGACAAATACTAGAAAGCCTGTGCAGAAATAAGCATATTAATACACCTTTTGTGGACCTTTGAACTGGTCCAGCATTCTGGAAAGCAATTTGGAAGTATCCCCTAAAAGTTGCTTAACCTGTACATATACCATTTGTCCCAACAACATTACTTCTAGGAAGACTTCTGGGGGTAGAGCAAAGATGGTAGAGTAGAGAAAGCACTCAGCTGAGCTCTCCCCAAATTCTCTTCCAAACAACTTTAAAATGATGCCCTGGGTCAAATTCTAGTATGGCAGAGCCAACAAAAGGTCAGAGTAAGACATTTTTCCAGCCCAGGACAACTTAGGAGGTCAGAGAGAGAGATCAGTGACATGGGTTGGGGGCTAACTTGAAGCTCACTTGGATGAAACACTAGTGGTGGGCCTAGGTGGTAGTGACAGAAGAAGCTGCACCTTCAGGAGCTCTCAAACCAGAGATAGTAAGATGACCTGGCAACTGTACAGGAAAAGATTACAGTGTTAACAATGGGCTTAGGACCAGATGTTGTTTGGTAATTCCATTGCCTATATCCACCTATGAGTCAAAGTTCAACAGCAAAGGAGCACTTTTAGTCAAGAAGGAGAACAAGCCCTGAGGGACATTATTGCTTTTGGTCACAATGGATTGGGGACCCTGAGGAAAAGTTTCGATTCCAGTTCCAAGGAATCAGGGGCCCATCTTGGATAAAGACTAGAGTAGAGACCAAGAGATCAGTGACTACACCTCTCCTCAGATCATATCACCTTGGAAGTATCAAACACTTCTAAAACCCCAGCACTAGCTCTGAAAACAACTGTGCAAAAAAGTCTGATGCTTGAGACAGTTCCCCTCCCTGCCGCCATGCTGGGAACAGAATCCAACCTTAACATAAAATTCCAAATCAAGAAATAGGATTGGAAAATGAGAGAAGAAGAAGAAGAAGAACAACAACAACAACAAAACAACAACAACAACAAAACAACAATGACAACAACAACAACAACAGCAAAAACAACTACAACCTGGCCATAAAAAAAATCTACTATAGTGACAGGAAAGATCAAGACACAAACCCAGAAGAATACTATGAAGTAAAAATAACTATAAGCAAAGCTTGAAGGAAAACAAAACGAAACAAAACAAAACAAAACTCTGAATTGGGCACACACCCAAAAAGAATTCCTGGAAGAGTTTAAAAATTGAGGATCAAATATGAATTGTAGAAAACAAGTTAGGGAAAGAAATGAGAGTGAGGAAAGAAAATTATTAAAAAACAATTTACAGATAGGTAAAAAGGCATACAAATACCCACATACCTTAAAAATGGAAATAGCCAAATGGAAAAAAAGAAACAAAAAACTTCACTGATGAAAATAACTTTTTAAAAAACAAAATCCACAGATTGGAAAAAAAAAGTTCAAAAGATCATTGAAGAAAACAATTCCTTAAAAATTGGAATTGAGCAGCTGGAATCTAATGACTCCATGAGACATCAAAAAACAATAAAATAAAGTCAAAAGGATGAAAAATATTTTTTTAAATGTGAAATATCTCATCAGAAAAACAAATGACCTGGAAAATGGAAGAGAGATAATTAAAGAATTATCAAACTACCTAAAACCATTATTAAAGAAAGTGCCTAGACACCATATTTCAAAAAACTATCAAGGGAAATTACCCTAATATCCTACTACCAGTGAGTAAAATAGAAATTGAAAGAATCCCCTGGTAACCACCTGAAAAAACTCTCAAAATGAAAACTCTCAACAATATTATAGCCAAATTCCAAAGCTCCCAAGTTAAACAGAAAATACTTCAAGAAACCAGAAAGAAACAATTCAAATACCTGTGAGCCAAAGTTAAGATTCTACAAGACTTAGCAGCTTCCACATTAAAGGAGTGGAGGGCTTGGAATATGATACTGCTGAAGGCAAAAGAGGTGGAATACAGCAAAGAATAACCTACCCAGCAAAAGTAAATATAATCCTTCCAGGAAAAAAAGTGGATATTTAATAAAATAGAGGACTTTCAAGCATGTCTGATGAAAAGACCAGAGCAGAATAGAAAATTTGACTTTCAAATACAAGACTCAAGAGAAGCATAAAAAAGATAAACATGGAATAAAACTAGTGAAGGACTCAGTAAGGTTAAACTGGTTACCTTCCTATATGGGAAGATGATACATGCAATTTCTAAAAGCTTTATCATTATTAGGGTAGTAGAAAAATTCTATATGAAAAAGAGGGTGCAGGAATGGGTCAGTTATATTGAGATGATATAAAAAAAGTGGATAGGTAAAAAAAAACTATACCCTTGGAGAAGAAGAAAAGGAAAGGAAGAATGAGGAAAATGAAATTGCATTAAAGAGGCATACAAGGAAGGGCTTTTATAGTGGAGAGGGAAATGGTGTAGGGGGGCAGACAACGCTTGAACCTCACTTACATTTGATTTAATTAAAATGGGGCGTACACACATATTCAATTGGTAACAGAAATCTGTCTTACACAACCAGGAATTAGGAGGGGGAAGGTACAAGTGGTCATAAAAAAAGATAACAGATAAAAGAAGGCAATGGTCAGAAGCAAAACATAATTTCAAAAAGCAGATGAGAAAGAGAGAGAGAGAAGAAGAAATAGAAGAAAACAGGATGGAGGGAAATGAAAAGTTAAAAATCATAATTATAAATGTGAATGGGATGGACTCACCCATAAAACAGAAGCAGATAGTAGAATGGATTAGAAATCAGAATCCAATAACATGTTGTTTATAAGAAACACACTTGAAACAGAGAAACACACATAGAAATAAAATAAGGAGCTAGAGCAGAATCTATTATGCTTCAAGTGAAGTAAAAAAAATAGGCAGGGGTAGAAATCATGATCTCAGGCAAACCAAAAGTAAAAAAAAAACAAAAACAAAAAAACTAATTAAAATGGATAATCAGGGAAATTCCCATACACAATGAAATAATATCAATATTAAATATATAAGTACCAAATGGCATTGCATCCAAATTTTCACAGGAGAAGCTAAATGAATGACAGGACAAAATAGACAGTAAAACTATAATGAGGGACCTCAACTTTCCCCTCTCAGAGCTAGATAAAGCTAACCATAAAATAAATAAGAAAGAAGTAAAGGAGATGAAAAGAATCTCAGAAAAGTTAGATATGATAGACCTCTGGAGAAAACTGATAGGAAATAGAAAGGAGTATACCTTTTTCTCAGCTGCACATGGAGCCTTTACAAAAATTGACCATGTACACTTAATCCTCAACATTCATGTGTTTAACTTTAGTAATCTTATTTTCACTTTCAAGTTGCCAGATGCACACATTCATAGCTATGTGCAGCAGAAGAAAAAAGATAAGAGGTGTGATGCATAAGTTAGTAGAGTATCTTACTAGGCACTCACTAGTCTTGTGTACCTTGCCATTGTAAAGGATTCCCTGTGCATTCATTGGATATTTTCATTGTTTGCCTTTAAAACTTGTTTTATGTTGCAATTATGTCCCCAAAGAGTAGAATAAGTCTTTTGGGCTCTAAGGTCAAGCATGCATCAGTGATGCAAATTGGTGAGAAAATAAAAGTGTTAGATAATGTTCATGCCAGAATATCTGTATCTACTGTTGGTGGTGAGTTTGGTATTAACGAACCAACAATTTGTTATACTGCAAGCAGGAGGAGAGTATTCAAAAAAGTTTGTGAATCTGCTCCACAAAGTGTTAAAGTAACCTCTCAAGTAGCCTGATGGAATTGAAAAATGGAAAACTGCTAACTTTGTGGGTAAATAACATGATGCTCAGCCTGTCTTTACTGAATTCCACTATGGAAAGTTGCACCAGGCAGCTGTAGAAGTTCTGAGCTTTTACAAAACTTCCTCAGAGACATGTGCTTTTCATTGGGGAACAGTTCAACCATGGAGTAGAAAAGAGATTAGAGATGGCAGATTGCCCCTTTCCTTTTTTTGCCTCAGGGGTTCTTCTGACATCACTGAACCTGCACCTCCCCTTCCTGTTTAGGCTTGTTTCTCCTCTCCCTTGCATTTTATGGTTTATTTCATGGTTACTGTGTTAGGAAAAGTACACATTATAGGAATCAATGTTTTGTTATAAAGAATTATATGCAGAAAAGTGTATTTTCAGCAATCACTAGCAAAAGATTATAGTTTTTGGTAGTTGGGGGAACCTAATCCTTATTTCCCAAAGAGTCAATGTATCGACATTCACATTTTTGACTTTTGCACCATCCCCCCACAAAAGGTGAGGATTGACTTTATTAGGAAATAAAAACCTCACAATCAAATGCAGAAAAAAAGAAATGTTAATTGCACCCATTTTAGACCATAATGCAATGAAAATTACATTTAACAAAGGTCTATGGAAGCAAAGATTAAAAATAAATTGGAAATGAAATATTCCAATCCAAGAAGAATGAATAGGTCAAATAACAAATCATAGAAACAGTAAATAATTTCATTAAAGAGAATGACAATGATGAGACAACATTCCAAAATTTGTGGGATTCAGCCAAAGCAGTAATTAAGGGAAAATTTACATCTCTAAATATGTACATAAATCAAAGAGAGAAAGAGCAAATTAATGAATCAGACATGAAACTAAAAAAAATAAAAAAGACAAATCAAAAATTTCTAAAAACCCATCAGAATTGAACTTTTAAAAATCAAATAAGAGATAAAATTGAAAGTAAAAAATAAACAAACATTGAAATAATAAAGAAAACTAGGAACTGGTTTTATGAAAAAAGTAGCTATATCATTGGTGAATTTGATTTAAAAAAATAAATTAAATAAGATAAAATAAAAAAGTACCAAAAATGAAAAGGGTTAATGCCTCACCAATGAAAATCAAATTCAAGCAATTATTAGGAGTTGTTTTGCCCATTTTATGCCAGTGAAACTGACAATATAAGTGAAATGGATGAATATTTACAAAAATATAAACTGCCAGATTAACAGAAGAGGAAGTACAATAGTTAAATTGTAAACTCTTTCTTAGAAAAAAATAAATTGAACAAACCATCAATGAGCTTCCTAAGAAAATATCCCAAGGATCACATGGATTTATAAGCAAATTCTATAAACAATTAAAGAATAATTAATTTTAATACTATATACACTATTTGAAATTATATATACACACATATGTATATATGTATGTATGTATGTATGTTAAGAAGAATTTCTACAAAATTCCTTTCATGACACAAACATGGTTTTGATATCTAAACCAAGGAGAGCAAAAACAGAAAAAGAAAACTATAGACCAAATTTCCAAAATGAATATTGTTGCAAAAAATTAAATAAAATACTAGTAAGAAGAATACAGCACTATATCACTAAGATCACACAGTATGACCATGTGGGATTTATTAAAAAAAACATGGCTGGTTTAATATTAGGAAAATATCAGGAAAATTGACTATATTAATAACAAAAATCATAAGATTATATCGAGATGCAGAAAAAGCCTTTGACAAAATACAATACCCATTTCTATTAAAACACTGGAAAGAATCAATGGATCCTCTCTTGAAATGGCAAGTAGTATCTATCTAAAACCAAGAATAAGCCTTATCTTTAATGGGAATGACTTGAAGCCTTCCAAGTAAGATTAGGGGTGAAGCAAGGATATTCATTCTCACCACTATTTTTTAAAGTTTTACTTATTTAATTTTTAATTTGCGGAATAAAAACATAATATAATAAAAATATGATTGCACATGAAATTGCAAATCTATTATGGACAACCTGCTATCTCTTTTAAAATTATAAAAGTTAACATGTAAATTTCTTTTTTGTTTGTTTTTTTTCTCCCCCCCACCTTAGAGATGGCTACCATTAGATACAAATTATATATGTGTGTGTGTTTATATGTATATATGTATGTAAAATCATTCTATACATCTTTCTGTTTTTCACTTATTTCTCTGGATACAGATAGAATCGTCATATATCCGTTGTGGTTAATTAGGTATTTAAAATAGTCAAAATGATTTGTTCACTCAAAGTTGTTCTTAAAACAATATTGCTGATGGAGGGGTATAACTGGTATCATGATCTGAATGTGGTTACCATTTTCAGTGAACCCAATTACTGCTACTATTTTGGGTACCAGGCTGCTATCATGGAACTAGATGACACTTTAAAATATTCCTTCCTGCAGTTTGACCCCTCATGCCTTTGTGGAGAGCCCCATGTAACAGACTACTTTCTATAAACAGCTTTGAGGAAAATACCTGGTATCTTTTTTTTTAAATAAAGTGATGAGAATAGACATGTCAGTATGATAAGTTGACATCAGTGTCCACCTCAGTGGCCATCATGGACCGAACTGTGCAGTAGTGTGCCCAGCACTGATCAAGCCCACTGAGGCTGAAACCCACCCATGCCCACATCTTAGGTTGGTCAGTAAGTCAGTCAGCCTGCCTGCTGTATTTGGAGTCCCTGATTTCTTCTGGACTGTTCAACAGAAAAGGTAACTCATACCTCCATCTTCTTTTGCACTTATTAATAGGTAAATTTTAGTTTTAGTGTCTAACCAGCATGAATTATAGAATTTGGAGTTTATTTTTAAATAAAATGCACAAACTAACTTTGACATAACTCATCACCCTTTATTTTATTAGAATGTATAATTAACTGTTAAGTTAAAGAGGCAAAGATTCCCCTTGGGAGTATGTTGTCATAACATTTAGAGAGATTTCCCTTCATTTAAGCTAAATGACTGTTCTGTGTTGATTCCCCCCTTTTTCTTTATATTTGTCACAGAAGTGCTTGCATCTTCTTGGGTGTATTTCAACAATAAACTTTGAATTGTAAAAAAAACCCAATATTGCTATTACTGTATGCAGTATTATCTTGATTCTCCTCATTTTGCTCTTATTATTTCATGCAAGTCTATCTGTGTTCTTCTAAGCTCATTAAGCTCATCATTTCTTACAGCACGATAGCATTTCATCACACTCATATAGCACTACTTGTTCAACATTTCCCCAATTGATGGGCATCCCCACACTTTTCAGGTCTTTGCCACCACAATGAGAGTTGCAACAAATATCTTAGAACATATAGGTTCTATTTTTCCCCTAATCATCTTTGGAAATAGATCTAGTTATGGTGTTGCTGGGTCAAAATATTGTTACCTCACACTATTTTTCAATTTTGTACTAGAAATTTTAACATAGCAATAAGACAAGACAAAAACATTGAAGGAATAAAAAAGGCATTGAGAAAACAAAACTATCACTTATTGCAGATGATATGATGATATACTTAGAGAACCAACTAAAAAACTAGTTGAAACAACTTTAACAAATTTACAGGATATGAAATAAACCCAAACAAATCATCAACATTTCTATATACTATCAACAAAACTCAGCAGCAAGACATAGAAACAGATATTTCATTTAAAATAATGGCAAACAATATAAAATACTTGAAAGTCTACTTGCCAAGACAAACCCAGGGATTATATGAACAATTACAAAACATGTTTCACACTAATACCACCAGATCTAAACAATTGCATAAATATTAATTACTCATAGCTAGGCTGAGCCAATATAATAAGAATGGTAATTTTATCTAAGTTAATTTACTTATTCAGTGCCATACCAAGCAAACTGCAAAGAATTATTTTATAGAGCTAAAAAAAAAACAAATTAAAAAACATCATCTGGAAGAACAAAATGTCAAGAATAGGTAGGTGGGACAGTATATAGAGTACCAGGCCTAGACTCAAGAAGACCTGAATTTAAATCAGCCTCAGACACTTCCTAGCTGTGTGACCCTGGGAAAGTCACATAACCATGTTTTCCTCAGTTTCCTCATTTGTAAAATGAGCTGGAGAAGGAAATGGTAAAACCACTCCAGTATCTTTGCCAAGAAAGCCCCAAATGGGGTCAAAAAGAGTTAGACCTGACTGAAACAACTTAACACAGTAGGCAATGATCATAGTAATCTAGTATTTGATTAATCCAAAGATCCAAGCTTTTGAGGTAAGAACTCAATATTTGGCAAAAAAAAAAAAATTGCTGGGAAAATTGGAAAGCAACTTGGCAGAAACTAGGCATAGACCAACCTCTCATACCATATACCAACATGAGGTCAAAATGGATACATGATTTAGATATAAAAGGTGATGTCAAAAGTAAATTAGGGAAGCAAAAAAATCTACCTGCCAGGCCTATGGATAAGAGAAGAACTTATGACCAAACAAAAGATAGAAAGGATAGCAGGAAGTAAAATGGATAATTTTGATAACATGAAATTAAAAAAGCTTTTGTACAAACAGAACTAATGTAGCCCAAATTAGAAAGAAAACAGAAAACTAGAAAAAAATTACAAGTTTCTCTGATAAAGGCCTCATTTCTCAAATATATAGAGAACTGAGTCTAATTTATTAATATTTGAGGCATTCTCTAGTTGATAAATGATCAAAGATATGAACAGTTTTCAAAAGAAATTAAAGCTATTTATAGTCACATAAAATGCTATAAATCACCATTGATTAGCAAAATACAAATTAAAACAACTCTAAGATACTAATTCATACTTATCATTTTGGTTAATATGACAGAAAAGAAATATGACAAATGCTGGAGGGGATGTGGAAAAATAGGGACACTAGTGTACTGTTTGTGGAGTTGTAAAACAGGCCAACCATTCTGGAGAGCAATTTGGAACTAAACTCCAAAGGGCTATAAAACTATGCATACCCTTTGACCCAATAATACCACTACTAGGTCCATATCCCAAAGATAAGAAAAGAAAAGGAGAAGAATCTATGTGTGCCAAAAATATTTATAGTAGCTCTTTTTATGATGTCAAAGAATTGGAAATTGAAGGGATGCCTTTCAGTTGGAGAATGACTCAACTATTTGTGTTATATGATTGTGTTAGAATATTATTATGTTATCAGAAATGACAAGTAGAATGGTTTCAGAAAAACCCGAGAAGGCTTATATGAACTCACACAAAATGAAGAGTAGAACTAGTAGATAATTGTACGCAGTAACAGCAATACTGTAAGGATGATTAATAAGGAAAGACTTAGCTATGCTGATCAAGACAACGATCCAAGACAATTCCAAAGGACCCATGATGAACAATGCTATCAATCTCCAGAAAGAAATGATGAACTCTTAATGCAAATTCAAGCATATTTTTTTACTTTCTTTTTTTTTCTTGTTTTATTTTTTGTCTGTTTTCTCTTGCTACATGGCTGATATGGAAATGTTTTTCACAATGTCACCTATATAACCAATATCAAATTGTTTGAGTTATCAAGGAGGAAGGGAAATAATTTAAAACTCAAAATTTTTTAAAAATTAGTGCAAATTTTTTACATGTAATTTAAAAATATTTAGTGAAAATATATTTTTAAAAAAATATTACTACTAGGCCTATACCTCAAAGAGACCAAAGAAAGAGGGTAAAGGCCCACATGCACAAAAAAAAATGACAACAGCTCTTGGAGTTTTGTTTGACTACATATATTTGTTACATGGATATTGTTTTGTTTTGTTTTGTTTTTTCAATTGAGATAAGGAGCTAAAATAGAACTTTTAATTGTAAAAATAAATAAGTAGCAGAGCTGGGATTTGAATCCATTTCCTCTAACCCCCTACAAAAAAAAAAAAGTTGATGAGTCTTTTCAAAAAAATTTTTTTTTCATGCAGTATGTTCATAGTTTTGGGGAGTGGTGTTTGTGTAATCTGCAAAGCCTTGTCAACCATGATTAATCTTGCCCAGAAGTGACAGGCTAGTTCTGGGACCACTGAACAGTTTTCTTCTTTTGCCCAAGGTATAACCAGTAAATGAGTAATGTCTGCATAGAATTACAGTTAAAAATTTGGAAGAGACCTTATATTTATATGGCTACATAACCCAATCCTCTCATTTATCAGATTAGAAAAGTGAGGCACAAATTAAATGATTTGTCCAAGGTTGCAAACGTAGTAAATATCAGGGACAAGATTTGATCCTAAGTTTTCTAACTGTAAGCCTACCACCCTTTCCATTTCTCCACACTCGATTGTCGTGTTGCAAACATCATACTGGGTTTTCAAATGATATGCCAATGGAACACAGGCAGGTTTACTAGAAGAAAAAAAATGCTCTGAACACAGAATTTCTGATGGACTGGATATCAGTCATTTCTGTTTTATGAGGTCTTAGAAGAGACTCATCACTAGCAGGCTGGTCACAACTACTGATGAAAACCATCTGCTAAGGCATGGATGGGTTGACATTTTAACTGGTGAAGTTAATATTTTCACTGATAAAAATCACAGACTTTCTGAAGTAGGGAAGCACACACAGAGCACTTCTTAATTTCATTTTAAGCTAAACACTTATTTTGATTTATTATTTCTATGAAAATTAGGTTGTTTATAGAAGTACAGGTTCATATAAAATCAGGTACTTCATTTAATATTTTTTTGAAAAGTGCCTCCTATCTAACCTCCTAGAGAAATAACATTTTTCTATGAAATTTATTGCACTTCTTTAAAAAAAACATAAAACATAAAATCACATTGCTTGCCCTAAGAAAATCAGTCTGTTTTATTGAATTAAATATGCATATATATATATGTATTTCTCAATTATGGTTTGATATTTAAAGCAGCTGTGAAAATTAATGCTGTTGAGAAATATAGAAGAGGTAAATAGTGAAATTAGAGCATAAGAACTAAAGGAAATTAAGTAGGAACCCAACACATTTTTAAAGTACTAGGCCTCTTCTCTGGCTTCTCTTGTCTGCCTGAGAATCATCATTATTTGTCAGATGATTTTCAAGCTTGGGGCACATGAGAAAACAGAAGAGGAGCTCACCTTGGATAGGAGCATGGAGGAGCTCTGGGAATTTCCTATATTAACTAGTTATTCTTGTTAACTAGGAGCTGAACTCACTGAGTCATGGAGATCTAAATTAAATCCAGGCTAAGTTACTTTCTAGCTGTGTGACCCTAAGCAAGTCATTTAACCCTCGGGTTTTGTTTTTGGTTTGTTTGTTTTTTGTTTTGTTTGCCTCAGTTTCTTCAACTGTAAAGTAAGGATAATAATAGAAATTGTCTCCCAGAGTTATTATGAGTATTGAATGACATAATAATTGCAAGCTCAGCACAGGGCCTGGAATAGAGCAGGCATTATATAAAAGTTAGTTCTTTTCTTCTTCTCCTTCTCCTCCTCCTCATCTTCCTTCTTCTTCTTCTTCTTCTTCTTCTTCTTCATCTTCTTCTTCTTCTCTTCCTCCTCCTCCTCCTCCTCTTCCTCCTCCTCTTCCTCCTCCTCCTTCCTTTCCTCTCCTTCTTTTCCTCTTTCTCCTCCTTCCCCTTCACCTCCTTTCTTCACCTCCTTCTGCTCCCTCTTCTACTTCCTCCTTTTCCTCCACTCGTTTTCTTTGTCCTTCATATCTTTATCATCCTCTTTTCTTAGAGTTTTGAAAGCAAGGGACCCCAAAGTCTATGATATATATCTGTGTTTTTTTTATATTGGCTATAAATCCATGCAAAGAAATAAACTTGGCTGGGGCCCAATTGGCTTTGATAATTGTGAGAAGAGCCACTGAAAACTTTTTTGACTGAATAGAATTTTTTTTAGGCTTGCTGCAGTATTTCTTAAACTTTTTCCACCTCATGATATAATATTCTTCTAAGTAAGGGATTATAATGCACTGAACATTTTTTGACAAGATCATGAGAGAGTTGGGAGACCCGCATATACACAGCTTCTGTATAATAATAGCATCCATTTTGTTAATTTCTTTATCCAAGGTCTGACATTTTGAGATTAGTATGTATAACAGGCAAGTTTTGTTTATTTTTAAAATACTGCATTCCTTTTTTTTAATTAATAAAATGCAAAAAGATGAAGAAGCTGATTTTATTTTTGATTGGAGTTTGGAACAGAATTTTGAACAGTTTTTCACGTGCAAAATGAAAAGTTTGAATTAATTGACCTCTGAGGTCCCTTCTGACTCTAAATCTATGATGCTGTGAATTTAAGCCACTGCTGGGTGATTTGCTTTCGTTGAAAGGCAGGGTTGTGTGTGACTGATTCTGCTTCCTGACAGGCCAATCAGCGAGATAGAAAAGTCAAATCTTCACTCTGAGCTTTGGATTTCTCAGCTCTGGAATGAAGTGAACTACTGGGCTAAATGATTTCTAAGATTCCTTCTCGTCCTAACTTTCTATTATGCTGCAAGTGAGCAGCAGCTTGAATTAAACTTTACCCTGAAAAAGAAACTCATTCTTATTAATCTCAGCTTATACTTTTCTCCTTCATCTAATTCTATTTTTGTATGGAATCTATGTTTATGAATTCAAGAGCCAAAGGAATGGACCATTCTTAATTCTTTTTAAGGACTTCCCAGAGGAATGTAGAAAGTCTCTGTTCCTATTTCTAAAGGTAGTAGGATAAATACTATGGATACAGCATTAATATTTTGTTTGATACTTGTTACAAGCACAGAAATATGGAAGGAAAGAATGAAAACATATATTAAGGTATGTTAACTATGAAATGGAAACAAAGTTTGCTAGCTATTGGAATGTGTAAGGCAATGAGAGGTTGCAGATTCATTACCTGTATCACTAGTATTAGTTAAATGTCAATTCTCTAGATATTTTGTGCCACCTTATGTTTTAAAACCACAACAATGATAACTAATATTTTATCACACTTTAATTTTATAAACCATTTTATTTATAATATCTAATTTGATCCTTACTCAACCCTTCGGGGGAACTATTATAACTAGCCCCATTTGACAAATGAGGTAACTGAGGCTGAGGAAGGTAAAATAACTTGCTCAGGATCACACAGGATTTGAACTTAGGGTTTCTTTATTCTGTGGCCAGGACTCTATTCACATTATTCTATGCTACACAGCTGTCTACAATAAAAGTAGTATTTATTTAATACTGTAAGGCTTACAAAGTACCATCTCCATAATATAAGTCAGAGGAAAGTAGTAAAAGGGATATTATCTTCATTCTATGGGTGAGCAAATTGAAAACTGAGGGAGATAAAATGTCATGACTTTAATCACACTGAATAGTCAGCTCTTTATTTTTTTATTATTTATTTTATCTTTTTTATTATCTTATCCTTTTTAAATTAATTTTTAGTTTTCAACATTCACTTCCACAAAATTTTGAGTTCCGAATTTTCTCCCCATCCCATCCCTCCTGCCACCCCAAGATGGCATGCATTCTGTATATTCCTTCCCCTAATGTGCCCTCCATTCTATCTCACCCCACCTTTTCTTATCTCCTTTCCCTTCTATTTTCCTGTAGGGCAGGATAGATTTCTATACCTCATTTCCTGTATTTCTTATTTCCTAGTTGTATGTGAAAACAATTTTTTTAACATGTGTTTTTAAAACTTTGGGTTCCAAATTTTCTCCCTTCCTCCCTCCCCACCCACTCTCATTGAAAAAGCAAGCAGCTCAATACAGCTTATACATGTGTAGTCATGCCAAACACTTCTATAGTAGTCATGTTGTGAAAAACTAAGTATATTTCCCTTCATCCTATCCAGGCCCCCATTTTTATATTCTCTCTTTTGACCCTGTCCCTCCTCAGAAGTGTTTGCTCCTAATTACCCCCTCCACCAATCTGCTTTCCCCTCTACCATCCTCCTGCTCTCTTGTCCCCTTCCCACCCTCTATTTTTCTGTAGGGTAAGATAGATTTCTATACCCAATTGAATGTGTATGTTACTCCCTCCTTAAGCCAAATACAATGAGAGTAAGATTCTCTCATTCTTTCTCACCTTCCCCCACTTCCCCTTCACTGTAAAAGCCTTTTGTTGTATGTTTTATGTGAGATAATTTACCCCATTCTACCTATCCCTTTCTCCTTCTGCCAGTATAATCCTCTATCATCCCTTGATTTTATTCTCCAGATAGTACCCCTTAATTTTCAACTCACCTTGTGCCCTCTATCTTTCTATCTATCTATCTGTCTGTCTGTCTGTCTGTCTATCTGTCTATCTATCTATCTATCTATCTATCTATCTATCTATCTATCTATCT
>NW_020954594.1:11229107-11241446 GCF_900497805.2 Vombatus ursinus
TCTATCTATCTATCTATCTATCTATCTATCTATCTATCTATCTATCTATTTATCTATTATATATACATACATATAATTTTTACCCTCCAACTACCCTAATACTGACAAAGGTCTCATGAGTTACACATATCATCTTTCCATGCAGGAATGTAAATAGTTCAACCTTAATAAGTCTCTTATTATTTCTTTCCTGTTTACCTCTTCATGTTCCACTTGAGTCTTATATTTGAAAGTCAAATTTTCTATTCAGCTCTGGTCTTTTGATCAAGAATGCTTGAAAGTCTGCTATTTCACTGAATGATCATTTTTTCCCCAGAAGGATTATACTCAGTTTTGGTGGATAAGTGATTCTTGGAATCCTATCTCCTTTGCCCTCCAGAATATGACATTCTATGCCCTCTGGTCCTTTAATGTAGAAGCTGCTAAATCTTGTGTTATCCTGATTGTGTTTCCATAATACTTGAATTGTTTCTTTCTGGCTGCTTGCAATATTTTCTCCTTGACCTGGGAACTCTGGAATTTGGCTACAATATTCCTAGGAGTTTTCCTTTGAGGATCTCTTTCAGGAGGGGATCAGTGGATTCTTTCAATTTCTATTTTGCCCTCTGGTTCTAAAATATCAGGGCACTTTTCCTTGATAATTTCTGGGAAGATGATGTCTAGGCTTTTTTTTTTTTTTGATCATGGCTTTCAGATACTCCAATAATTTTTAAATTCTCTCTTCTGTATCTACTTTCCAGGTCAATTGTTTTTCCAATAAGATATTTCATATTGTTTTCTATTTTTTTCATTCTTTTGGATTTGTTTTACAGTGTCTTGATTTCTAATAAAATCACTAGCTTCCAATTGCTCCATTCTAATTTTTTTTGTAGGCAGTTGGGGTTAAATGACTTGCCTAGGGTCACACAGCTAGTAAGTGTCAAGCATTTGGTCTGAGGCCGGATTTGAACTCAGGTCCTCCTGACTTCAGGGCCGGTGTTCTATCCACTGTGCCACCTCGCTGCCCTGCTCCATTCTAATTTTTAAGGAATGATTTTCTTCAGTAAGCTTTTGGACTTCCTTTTCCATTTGGCCAATTTTGTTTTCTAGGGCATTCTTCTCCTCATTGGCTTTTTGGAACTCTTTTGCCATTTGAATTAGGCTATTTTTTAAGGTGTTATTTTCTTTAGTATTGTTGGGGTCTCCTTTAGCAAGCTGTTGACTTGTTTTTAATGATTTTCTTGCATCACTCTCAATTTTTCCTCTACTTCTCTTACTTACTTCTCAAAATCCTTTTTGAGCTCTTCCATGGCCTGGGTCCAATTCATATTTTTCTTGGAGGCTTTGGATGTAGGAGCTTTAACTTTGTTGTCTTCTTCTGGTTGTATGTTTTGATCTTCTTTGTCACAAAAGTAAGATTCTATGGTCTGACTCTTTTTGCGCTGCTTGCTCATGATCTCAGCCAATTTCTTGAGTTATAAACTCCATGTTAAGGTAGGGGTCTGCTTCTAGTGTGGAGAATGTACTGTCCCAAGCTTCAGGGGTTTTGTGCAGCTGTTTTCAGAGATACTTCTAGGGACCTGCAAATTTTCAGTTCTTCCAAGGTGCTATGTTCAAGGGCGAGGTGTTCACACCTTTCCTGGCCTGTGCTCAGGTCTATGAGTGACCACAAGCATTGTTTTCTGTCTTGGAACTGTGAGGAGGATTTCCTCTCCACTGCCACTACAAGCTCCACCACGCCAGCACTCCTCCTCACCCCAGGACCGACCCCCAGAACTGTGACCCAGATCCAAGCACAGGCAAGAAAGAGAATCTTGCACCACCAGAGAGATCTCTGCAATCCCCCTCTGATTAGCCACTTGATTCCCCCTCAGTCTATGGGTTGAAAGCTCTGGAAGCAGCTGCCAACCTGGGGCCACACTTGGGAACTGGGGACTGAGACCACGCTTCTCTCTCTCACCACAGACAGACTTTTACCTGCTAAGTTGTCTTTGTTGTTCGTGGGTTGAGAAGTCTGGAAACTGCCACCACTGCCCCCTGATTTAGTCCTCTGAGGTCTGCGCCAGGTTCGCTGAGGCCTGTGCACCCATGCCAAACTTCATTCCTCTCCCAGCCAGGTGCAATAGACCTTTCTGATCAACCATCCAGGCTGTCTTGGGCTGGAGATTTGTTTCACTCTGTCTTTTTGTGGGTTCTGCTGCTTTAGAATTTGTTTAGAGCCATTTTTATAGGTATTTGGAGGGCTTTGGGGGAGAGCTCAAGCAAGTAACCGCTTTTGCTCTGCCATCTTGGCTCCACCCCCTATAGTCAGCTCTTTAATGTCAGTCTTCTGACTCTACTAGGTCTAATACTCTTCTTAGTACACTATACTACCTTCACACTTTGGGATAAAATATTTAGATAATTTAAACATAAATTGATTGTTCTTGATGCTCCAGTTATTTGCCGCTAATTAACTACTTCACTTTGACTGTATAGATGTTTTATTCTGTGCTGACCATAAAGGTAGATCCAAGGTTTTGTTTTGTTTTTTCTTTCTATTACTATCCATTCTGTGTATAGAATCTCTCTCTTGAAAATATTATTTTCTGCAATAATGATGCAGTGTCAGGGAAACTGATGGAATAATCTTAATAATATATTCCAAACTATAGTACTCCCTTTTTATGTCAATAGAACAATGATGATGGATCCTTTCATGCTGAAGAGAAATGGTGGAAACATGATTCATGAGGATCTTGGTGTAAGGTCTTACACTGTAAGTAGGGAAATCCAAGAAAGCAGAGCAATTGTTGAAGAAGGGTGGAGAAATGCCAAGGATGATCCTGGAGGGGTTGTGGCCACATTAATGATGATACATTATAATTTTGCTTTCAAAAAATTGTGTGAGGCTTACTATGGTCTCTGGTTTTAGTGATTATGATTACTGTACTTCATTTTATTCACTGGGGCAAAATAATGTCATTTCATTTAAAATATACAAAATTATAAACTAATAATAAAACTCTCTTAATAGCACTTAGAGTGAAAACTTAACCTTGATGATAAAGTGATATAAGGCTTAATAAACCATATTCCTGACCATCTCCTAGGGAGAATCAATTCTGAAGTTCTGACTTATATGGCTATATGGCACCAATAACCTCTTCCCTCTGTCTCTCTCTCTCTCTCTCTCTCTCTGTCTCTCTGTCTCTCTGTCTCTCTGTCTCTCTGTCTCTCTCTGTCTCTCTCTCTCTCTCTCTCTCTCTCTCTCTCTCTCTCCCCCTCTCTCTCTCTCCCTCCAGAATTCAAATGTAAGAGTTTTGGGGAAAGAAAAAAAATTGCTCCACATTACCAGATAGTTTCTGACCTTGCCCTAAAACTGACTTAATCCCTTCCATAAAAGGTTCTTTAACTCATAGCTCCGCTATTTATAAGCCTCCAGATACAGTTCCCCATCCTTTCCAAAGTTACAAGAATCCCACCTTCTTTCAGTTCAAAGCAATCTAATAAACATTTATGGAATGTTGATTATGTACAAGATATTGAAGTGATTAATTGGAATACAAAGACAGAAGTAAAACATTTTCAGCCTTAAGAAGTTTTCATTCTACTGGGGATGGGGGTTGGGGTGTACATGTACACATATTGGTATAGTTTAAAACCATATACAAGCATGCCAGTCTGTTACTGTAGGAAGTTAATTCCCCTGTGCTAAATGCTTATGCCTTAGGGAAATGTAGCAATTATGGCAAGAGGTGAAATTTCTGTGAGATGGAGGATCAAGAGGTAATTCTGATTGGGTAAATTTAGCTTAGTCACACCATCTAGAATGAGGAGATAGCCCAACTATCCAAATATAGGTATTGCTGTGGGTTAGCTTATCAGCTATTTTCTGTGAATCATAGAGAGCTTAGCTCAGGGTCAACAGCTATAGATTTGCTTATGTTGTTTCCTACACTCACAATGTCCCCTAGCTTCCATATCCACTTGTTGACATACTAATCATCCTTCAAAACCCAGTTCAAATGTGTTATCCTCTATGAAACGTTCTTCAGTTCCTCCTTCACTTCATTTCACACTTTTATCCTCTAAAATGTATTTTTTTTCCAATGTTCTATTAATTGAACACATTAAAAAAAATCTCACTGGCAATATTGTCTTTTTTTTTTCAATTCTACAAACATACATTGTTTGTTCAGGTCTACAAACATTAACTATTTATCTATGGGATTTATAAAAGCTATGTCATGTTATGAATCGGTTGGTGTCCTTTCATTTCTTACCAGATCATAAAACAAAGGGACCTCAGGGTCTCCATATGGAGTTGCATACCAGTTTAAGAAGTGCTGAAAGGGTCTGAAGTGGATAAAAATTTAAGAAGCTCAATGACCCTTCGTTTTATAGCATGAGGTAAGTGACAATTCCAGAGGTTAAGTTTTATGTTGAAGGGTACACTATAACAGTGGTGGTCTTTTAACATAGGGCTATTGACTCCAAAACCAGTGGTCTTTCAATTATACTACAGCTATGTCCCTAGAATCTAACCTATATATTCCCAATGTGTAAGTTCATGTACTTAGAACAGGGCTTAGAACTTAACTCCGTGTTTTCTATCCCTTCAGACAACTTTACTATCTTACTACTAAGTATTTCTCATTTTATTTGTTCTCTCTCTCTCTCTCTCTCTCTCTCTCTCTCTATATATATATATATATATAATATATATACACATATATGTGTGTGTGTGTGTGTATATATGTGTGTATCAGTAATATGGGGCATTCTTTCATTGGTTGTTAATATGGTCATTCTTTTTAAAACTATTTATTAATATCTTTTGACCACTTCTCTACTGGGATATGATATTTAGCATTCTATATTTCTGCATATGAAACCCTTATCAGAGACATTTGGCATAAAGATAATTTCCCCCCCCCATTCAAGTGCTTTCCTTTTCATCCTAGAAGTATTAATTCTATTTATGTAAATATTTCTCATTTTCTTATAATCAAGTTGTTTATTTTGTCTTTTATACTACATTTATTAACTGAGCATATTTTATTCATATTTGGATCCTGAGGAACTCCTGGCAAGAGGTTGCACATAGTTGGTGCTTAATGTTTACATAAGTGATTTATTAATTATGAAAAATTATTAGTATCTTTGAAAAGCTGAGTGGCATAGTGGATAGAGTACTGGGTGTGGAGTCAGGAACACTTATCCTTTTGAGTTCAAATCTGACCTCAAACACTTGCTCACTCTGTGACCCTGAGCAAATCATGTAACCCTGTTGGACTCAGTTCCCCCACCTGTAAAATGAGTCAGAGAAGGAAATGGAAAATCACTCCAGTATCTTTGCCAAGAAAACCCCAAACAGGGTCATGAAGAGTTGGACATGACTGGAATATGACCAAACATCTTGAGTATCTTAATCACTGTCAGAACAGAATTGATTCCTGGTAGTGCAAGCTCCCACACAATGTAATAAAGAACAAGTGGAAAGGCCTCTTACCACTGGATATTTTCTCCATGATATGTGCTCTTCTAGCTTCTTCTAGTGCTCATATACTGAGGGTTTGAATGACTTCCTTTGGAAGAGTGCTCTTACTTGGAATTCAAATTTCATTGACTTCAGTCTTGCAACTTTGCCCTTCATTGCATCTTGCCAGTGTGAATCCATGTTCCATATTAAGGGCTTGAAATTCAAGCCCAAGTCCTGGGTAGGCCTATTGTCTTTGTCTCTCTGAGAAGTATAAGAAGTATATCTCTGTTCGAATCCTATTTGTCTATGTGCCGATGTAGCCATTATATTACTTTCAGGAGGTATTGGATGACTCGTGTGTATATACACATTTAAATATATACTTTGTTATATACTATAAATATATATATATATATTTATACTATATATGTAAATATATAGTATATATATAAATATATATATATTTACACTATATATGTAAATATATAGTATATATATAAATATATATACTTTCACATACATGTTATATGTGTACATATGCATATTTCTGAGGTTAGGACATGCAGACAAATTTATAAGAAAACAAACCAAACGTCTTGGAGGTTTAGAAAAAAAGTTCACTTTGAGAAAAAGGGAAGTTCTGTAGTTACTCTTTGTTTTTACAAAATAGTTTTTGACAAAATATTTTTCACTCATCAGTTTAATGACTATCGGTCTCACTGATGTGGTATCTCGATCCTGTTTTATGACGAGATTTGTTATCACACATTAGTGTTATTGTCTTTGCTATTAGGTTTCATTTTAAAATCTGATTATTAAATGTGTGCATTGCTTTTGAATGAATGGCATGTGGAGAAGAGGAATTTTGGCATTTCTGACCAAATTTCTAGCTATAGTGGCCTCAAGACAGTCTTAACTTCTTTGTTTTTCTTATACAGCAATTCATACTAATTACTATGAGTTCTTTTAGCTAACACATTTGGAAACAAATAAAAATGTAGAGCCATACGTACTAAAATCTAAACTGCTCATAAAAATTTAAAATAAATTACAAGCTGAGAGGTTCTGTAGAGCTGTATATTTACTCTTTCCTTGCCATTTAGTGCCTGTGTTGTTTCATTGGCTTTTGTTAGTGAGAATACTGAATCAAAAAGAGTTTCAAACAATAAAGAAAAATTTTTTTAAATGGATTAATGGATGAGTTTCTTGGAAACACTACTGAGCTTCAAATCATTAGGAAATAGCAGTGATAGAACCTATCACACTTCTATCCTCTAAAATGTATTTTTTTCTAATGTTCTATTACTTGAATACATTGAACAATAGAGCTCCCTGGCAGCAGTGTCACTTAACTTGTTAGTTTTTGTTTGTTTTTTAGGTTTACAAATATTAACTCATTCATTATCTATGGAATTTATAAAAGCTATGTCATATTATAAACCAGCTGATATCCTTTCATTTCTTATAAGATCATAAAAGAAAGGGACGTCAGGGGTCATCTAGTCTAATCCCCTCATTTTGTAGTATGAGGTAATTGAGAACTCCAGAGGTTATGTTATATACCCAAGAGCACACCATTACAATTCTGGTCTTTTAACTTGGAGCTGCTGACTCCAAAACCAGTGGTCTTTCAATTACGCTACAGCTATGACCCAACACTCTTGCTTCATGTTCCCAGTATGTAAATTCATGTTCTTAGAACAGGGCTTAGACCTTAACCTGAGGTCTTCTATTCCTCCAGGCAACAATACTACTCTGCTGGCATATTGGTGCCTGAGTTCATCTGCTGATTCTGCATCACTCTAATCTTCTTGTGGTTTTCCACCCTGCTGTTAGATTCCCATGAAATCTGTGTATCAACCAAGAGTACTAAGACCTCCTTGATTTCTTTCCTTCCTTCCTCCCTTCCTTCCTTCCCTCCCTCCTTACTTAGATCTTAAGTTTGTTTTCTCATATTTTTATTTTATTTAGTTTTAAATACCAGGTACAGAGCACGAGGATTTTTTAAAATCTATTTTCCCTGAAGACAAGCAACATCAAAGGACTATCCCTAAGAGAGGAGGTACCCATCTCCCATGTAGCATATTCCTGATCATTGGGAGTAGAGGGATCTTCTCTTCCACCAAGAGGATTCAAAAGTGATAAAATGGGATGGAGGTTGTATGTAGTAATTTCATAATGGTTTGATGCAAATGAAGACATAGAGACAGCAGTTTCAGTTAGAAGAAAGTACTCCCTCTCATGGAGGAAACACCTCCCCCCCCATCTTAAATCTTCAAGACAGATTTCTGATTGCCTTGTAATAGCAGTTCTCTTTTTTCCCAAAGAAATGAAAGTCAAATCCAGTTCTTTACCTAACACTGTAGTTGAATTAAAGTAAATATACAATAATTACTGAATCAAAATCATTGTTGCTATTGCTCACTTGACCAGTTGTGTCCAACTCTTCATGACCCCACGGACAGGGCCTTCTAAACCTTCACTATCTCTTAAAGTCTTTCTAAATTTATGTTCATTGTTTCTGTGACACTATCTATTCACTGAATCCTCTGCCATTCCCTTTTCCTTTTGCCTTCAATCTTTCCCAACATCAGGGTCTTTTCCGATGAATTCCATCTTCTCACATGGCCAAAGTATTTAGGCTTCAGCTTCAGTATTTGTCCTTCAAGTAAATTAGGCTTAATTAATTTCTTTAAGTATTGAGTGATTTGATCTTCTTGCTGTCCAAATGAATCTAAAAAGTCTTCTCTAGCATCACAATTTGAAAGCATCAGTTCTGCTGTGTTCAATAACTTTCCTTCTAAGGAGCAAGCATCATTTAATTTCATGGCTGAAGTCACCATCTGCATTGGTCTTTTAGCCCAAGAATATAAAATTTAACATTGCTTCCATTTCTTCTTCTATCTACCAGGAAGTGATGGAACCAGTTACCAAGATCTTAGAGTGTGTATGTGTGTGTGTGTTTTTGTTTGTTTTGTTGTTGTTAAGCTTCAAGCCGGCTTCAAGCCAGCTTTCATATTCTCCTCTTTCACCTTTCATATTCCTTTTCCAATCTTAAATCAATTAGTTGTTTCATGTTTGGTTCTAAATGTTGCTTCTCGATCCACATACAGGTTTCTGAAGAGACAAATAAGATGATCTGGTACTCCCATCTTTTTGAGAACTTGGCACAATTTGTTGTGATCCACACAGTCAAAGATTTTAGTGTAGTCAATGAAGCAGAAGTAGATGTATTTTATCGAACTCATTTGCTTTCTCCATAATCTAGCAAATGCTTGCAATTTGGTCTGTAGTTCCTCTGCCTCTTCAAAAACCAGCATACTTTTCTGGTAATTCTCAGTTCACATATTGCTGTAACCTAGCTTGCAGAATGTTAAGCATAACCTTGCTAGCATGTGAGAGCACAATTGTTCAGTAATTTGAACATTCTCTGACATTGTCCTTCTTTACAATTGGGAAGGAAACTGATCTTTTCCAATCCAGTAGCCACAGTTTATAATAATCAAAATTATTACTTATTCCTTAAATTCCTTCATAATTTGTCATATACATTATATATTTGTGCATTTACATAGAAACATTTAATTATAAGGCAGTTAGATGGTGCAGTGGATAGAATGCTCAGCCTGGAGTCAGGAAGACCTGAGTTCACATCTGGCCTCAGACACTTATTATTTGTGTGATCCTGGGCAAATCACTTTGCCTTAGTTTCCCCATCTGTAAAATGAATTATAGAAAGAAAAGGCAAACCTACCACAATATCTTTGTCAAGAAAACCTGAAATGGGGTCACAAGTCAAATATAACTGAAAAATGACTAAAAAACAAAAATTTACTTGTAAGAATCAGTGGCTAACATTTTGTTCAAGTTGATTCATTTTATCCTCATCTTAATGAATTTTACATAATATATGAGTAGAGGTGACAAATCAATACATTAACTAGTATTGTAAGAGAATGACAAAGGAACAGTCTATAAAACATCCAGATCTATAGAAAATTCAGAGGTTAGGAAAAGTTTTAGAAGAAATGATAACCAAATGAAGAAGAGGAGAGAGGCCACAACTTAGATTAAGCTTTGTATGATGATTTGTCATTTTAAAAATTTATAATCTGTATTATGGCTGTAATATGTTTTTGTCGTTGTTAAAGAACAAAGGGTAGTTTCCATCCATACAATATAGTGTAGACTATATCACAAATAATACATTCTCCAAAAAATCCCCACCTTTTTCAGATTATTCTTAAGTGGCATGAATTAAAGACTCTTCATCATCTGAATTGGCATTCCCTAGACTCTCTTCAGTTTTTTTTAAATGTCTAGGCTTTAATGTGACACGCATAATTGGACAGAAAATTCCTGACATGGAATGACCAGGTATGGAATAAAACAGGACTATTAATTCCCTAGTCCTGGACACTACTACTCTCTTAATGTTGTCTGAAATTACATTAATTGTTTGCCTTTCATAGCAATCAAGCAATCAATAAACATTTAGTAAGGGCTTACTATGTGCCAGACACTGTGCTAAGCACAGTGACTCATAGTAATCTTCTAGTGCACTCTCTCTGCAAATATTTTTCAGATGAACTGTTGTCTAGCCATTCCTCCTCATATCTTATTCTTGTGAAGTTGATTATTTGAATTCATGTAAGATTTTATGTTTTTCCCTTGTATGTGTAATCATATTTGATTCATCTTGATATTCTATATAGTCTAGATATTTTTGAGTCCTCCCTTTGGCTTCCAAATTAAGGTTTGAATTGATATAAAGAAACCATTGACCTTGGAACTATGCCCAAAGGGCTATAAAAATGTGCATACCCTTTGACCCAACAATAGCACTTCTAAGGCTATATCCCAAACAGATCATTAACATGAGAAAAGGACCCACATATACAAAAATATTTATAGCAGCTCTTTCTGTGACGACAAAGAATTGGAAATCGAGGGGATGTTCATCAATTGGAAAATGACTGAACAAGTTGTGGTATATTAATGTAATAGAATACTATTGTACTATAAGAAATGATGAGCAAGTAGACTTCAGAAAAACCTGAAAAGACTTGTATAGACTGATGCTGAGTGAAGTGAGCAGAACCAGGAGAATGTTGTACATGGTAACAGCCATGCTGTGTGATGGCTAACTTTGATAGACTTAGCTATTCTCAGCAATGCAAGGATCTAAGACATCTCCAAAAGTCTCATGATGGAAAATGCTATCCCATCCAGAGAAAGAACTATGGATTTTGAAAGCAAATAAAAGCATACTATTTGCTCCTTTTTTTTCTTTTGTTTTGTTTTGTTTCCTCTTTCTTGTGGTTCCTCCTGTTGATTCTAATTCTTCCTTACTACATGACTAATATGAAAATATATTTAACAGGAATGTATATGTAGAGCCTATATCAGATTGCATGTCATCTTGGGGAGGGAGGAGGGAAGGGAAGGGGAGAAAAACATAAATTTTAAATTTAAAACTCAAAAGCTTATGAAAGTGATTGTTGAAGACTAAAAATAAATTAATAAAAAATGGAGGAAAAAAAAGAAACCATTGACTTTTGACCACAACAGTAACGAAAACTGCTCTCTCCAAAGTTACCAATGATCTTAATTACCAAACTCAAAGACCTGATTCTTCTAGACCTTGATGCTGCATTTGACACTGCTGATGGCCATTTTTTCCCCTAGATACTCTCTTCTTTTTGAGTTTTTGTGACGCTATTATCTCCAGGTTTACTTCTTGTCTGCATGACTATTCCTTCTTAAGTTCTTCTGGGACCATACCCAAATCATGCTCCCTGTGGTTGTTTTCTAAGGTTTTTCCCTAGACTCTTCTCTCTTCTGTTTTCTTCTGTTCTCTTTTCTTCTCTCTCCTCTCCTCTCCACTGTCATGTCTCTTCTTATGAACTTCCTTATTTCTGTCAAAGACATCACCACCCTTGGTACTCCCAGGTATATGACCTGAACTCATCATTCTCCCTTACCTCAGAAAAACAATTAATCATCAGTCTGCCATTTCTATCTCCACAACATCTCTCACATATGGCCTTTCCCACCTACTCAAATAGCTATCTCATTAGGTCAGGCCTTTATCCTTTCTCACTTAGATTATTGCAATACTTCCTTGATCCCTGTGCTTTACATGTCTCATTACATTTTTCTATCCTATACACTCCTTCCACAGTAATTGTCCATAAGTTGAGATCTGACCATATGATTCTACTATTCAAGCAACTTCAGTGGCTTCCTATTGCCAGTAAAATAAAATACAGACTCCCATTTCATATGTTAAATCTCTATACATCTTGGTTCCTACCTACATTTCCAGCCTCGTTAGACATTATTCCCCCCTTGAGCACTCTGAGATCTAGTCAAACTTGCCTTCTCTTTGTTCCTCACTAATGATACTCCATCTCCTGCTTCTTTGCTTCTATTACTCTAATACATTGTGATTTTAATGTAATGGTGAGACTAGGGGAGAACAATGAAGAACATTATTGAAGAAGATACTTCAGGAGTTTTAAATGACAGAGTCTAAGATATTTTAGACTATGCAGAAATCTCAGACTGTACATTATGAATACAATTTTCATTAAAAATGATAACCACTAAAAACAACACAAAAAGAAATTGATAATATTCTAATAGCCTATAAATGACCATTTACCAATATAGGAATCACTTCTGAATTAGCTAACTGGTTAGAGTCAGACCATTGACTTGTTAGAGCAAAGATAATATATATCTCACAGCAGCAAAAATGACAATAACAATAACAATAATAATAAAAGCCTAAGAAATGATGTTCAGTTGAGGAAACTCCAAACTGACCTATTTAAATAAGCTACTGGTGCTAAAGAGAGAGAGAGAGAGAGAGAGAGAGAGAGAGAGAGAGA
>NW_020954594.1:11241456-11243562 GCF_900497805.2 Vombatus ursinus
AGAGAGAGAGAGAGAGAGAGAGAGAGAGAGAGAGAGAGAAAGAGAGAGAGAGAAATAAAAGAACAGACACTATCATAGATTGTTACCACTTGATAAAGATATCTAATTTAAATAAATCAGTTGCCCCAATGAGAACCAAGAATGTGGAATTATTTCTAACCAGCAAAAACTTCATCTTTGTGACAAACAGGAGCATATTAGTTAATAATTTAATTTTTTAAAAAAAAATTCCAGTGGAGGAGATTGACAGGTCAAAATCAGTCCATCTCCATAAAACATAATTAACAATGAAGGGGAAAAAAAACAATTTGTAGACAACATGGTGAGAGATCCACCTAAGTCAAATTATCCTTAGTTCAGTCAAGGAAGAAAGTGGAAAGATGAGAATGAGCAGATGCAACGCTAAGAACATCCATCAAGATTTCTATAGTAAACTGTTTTCTAAATCAATAACAGTGGAATCTTCATCATAGTTCCTATTGTGTGGTATGAGAAAATAGAAATGCAATAAAAGCAAACTAATATAAGGAAAATAGTTGAACTAAATCTGACTGAAATTATATGAATAACTACTGACTCCTTTTAACTGCCCTAATAATGATGAAGTTCTCATATTTTTGAGTCTTTTATTATTACTTTTTCATGTTTACCTTTTTATGCTTCTCTTGAGTCTTGTGTTTGAATGTCAAATTTTCTATTCAGCTCTAGTCTTTTCATCAAGAATGCTATTTCATTAAGAATACTATTTTCTTCTGAAGGATTATGCTCAGTTTTGTTAGTTAGGTTATTCTTGGTTGTAATCCTAGGTCTTTGCTTTCTGGAATATTACATTCCAAGCCCTCTCCCCTTTTAACATGGAAGCTGCTAAATTTTGTATGATCTTTAATGTGGCTCCATGATATTTGAATTGTTTCCTTCTGGCTGCTTGCAATATTTTCTATTTTTTTTAATTTTGTATCTGTTTCAATAAGTGATGAGAGGATTGTTTCCATTTCCCTTTTACCCTCTGGATCTAAGAAATTGGGGCAGTTGTCCTTGATAATTTCTTGTAATATGATATCTAGGCACTTTCTTTGGTCATGACTTTTAGATAATCAAATGGTTGTTTAATTATCTCACCTCAATCTATTTTCCAGGTCGCTTGTTTTTCTAACGATATATTTCACATTTTCTTTTATTTTTTTCATTCTTTTGACTGTTTTATTTTTTCTTGATGTCTCACGGAGTCATTACTTTCCACTTTCCCTATTCTGATTTTTAAGGAACTGTTTTCTTCAGTGAGATTTTGTATCTTCTTTCCCATTTGGACTATTCTACTTTTTAAGAAGTTCTTTTCTTTAGTGATTTTTTTGTGTCTCTTTTACCATTATGTCAATTTTGTTTTCAAGGTATTATTTCCTTCAGTATTAGTTGTGCCTCGTTTTACTAAACTGTTAATTCTCTTTGCACAATTTTTCTTGCATCACTTTCTTTTCCAAATTTATCTTCTGTCATTTATCTCTTTCTTTAACTTGTCCAGAAATTCTTGTTTGCCTTTGGTCCAGTTAGCATTTTTCTTTGAGGCTTTGCCTGTACTTTCACATTGTCTTCTAAAGTTTCTGTCTTGGTCTTCCTTGGCACCATACCAACTTTTTATGGTCAAGGTCTTTTGTTGTTGTTGTTGTTTGTTCAATTTTTGTCTCTTTCTTCAATTTGAATTTTATGTTAAACTAGACTCTGCTTATCTGGAGGTGAGGAAGAGGCCAGGTTTCAGGCTTTTTCCATGCTGCTGTTTTCAGAGCTGGTTCTGGGGGTCTACAAATATACAATGATCCCAATGTAGTGTGATCCAGGGAGAGATGTGGTCACTGCTCTCTTGGTCTCCATTCTGGTCTTTACCCAGGAAAGGCCCCTGGTCTCCTGCAGCTTCAAGGGCCAGCAATCTTTTTTACCCTGGAACTGTGGTCAGATCCCTTCCTCCTCTGTTATATATGCACATGCATGTATACATACATGCATGTATGTGCATGTGTCAGGTAACACAAAGTTTCATGTGTGCATACACACATACATATGGAAAATAGATAGATAGATAGATAGATAGATAGATAGATAGATAGATAGATA
>NW_020954594.1:11243572-11286072 GCF_900497805.2 Vombatus ursinus
ATAGATAGATAGATAGATAGATAGATAGATAGATAGATAGATAGATAGATAGATAGATTTGCCCATACAGATTGGCAACCAGTCAATAACTTGGAGACTTAGGTTAAGGTACCTGGAAGCAGAGAGAGGTTAAATGACTTATCTATGGTTGCACAGTATGTATCAAAGTTAACAATTAAAACAACAACATTTTCTTGACTGTGAGTCTAGTGCTGTTACAGGTAATAAATGTTTATTGATCAATTAATTGATTGATCATTATGTCATCTGTGTGTATAAAGATATACCCATGATGTTAGCATAGATAAATATAACATGTATATGACCATATCTATATATATCTATATCTATATATCTATATCTATATCTATATACATAGATATAGATAGATAGATAGATATACATATACATATACATATATAGAGAAAGACAAAGTCAGAGAGAGAAAGAGACCGAGAATCAGAGTGAGAAGTGGGGAAAAAGAGAGAGAAAGAGAGAAAAGATGGATGACACAAATGTGACTGAGGAATTAGAAAAACAGACAGCTAAATACAGTTTGGAATAAGAATTATAAGTTACTTTAGTTTCAAGACTACTTAATGAGTAGCTTTTTGTGCTACATCTCTTGTAACACTGTTATGCACAATAATGCATAGATGCAAGAAATCCCTCTTTAAACAGTCCTTCATTAATATACTTATTTCAAAATTGAAATCACCACCAAAATTCTATAAGAAGGAACACACACATACATATACATATACTCATACATCAGTGTGTCCTAAAGATTTTTCTGCCAATAACAGAGGAACTTCGGGTTCCACAGCTTTTCTTGCCCTTCATATAAGGAAAAGGTCAGGGACAAAAGAAGGCTTGGCTCTCTACAACTCCTAGAAGAGGCTGTATGGTGGCATGTAGTGATGTCAAAATCAAATAGAAAATGATTCCTGTGGGTTCCATATTGACTTAGAAAACCACAAATTAACATTAACCATGTTGTAATTATTTTTTACTTATTTCATTAATCACTTCCCAATGATATTTTAATCTTGTTTGGAATGGAGAGTTTTGTAGGCCTCTAGTTTGAGTGCTAGTTCTGGAATTAAGTAGACCTGGGATCAAATTCTGCCTCAGACACTTACCAGCTATGTGACACTAAACGAGTCACTGAACTTCTCTGACCCATAGATTATCTCTAAACAAGGTGGGTTGCACTGTTTAATGTCTCTTCTGGTTTCAAAAGCTATAATCTTATGATCCTAAGAATTTATAATTGAAGAAATATGGGCTTAGCAATTAGGAACACTTCCTAAGAGCAATGCTTGTTGAATCCTGGAAACGGTTACCTGGGGAGAGGAATGGAATGTTGTTCTTCCTGAAGATGTTGACTCCTGTCTGCATACTCATGCTTTGTTGGATTAGGGGAAATCCCACCTGGAATCAACTGTAGATTAAAATCTCACTGTGAATCCCTTTTGATCTCTGTGGATAGTCAACTAGTTTTTCTTAGTCACCTGAGCTAATAAGGAAAATTAAGAATTAAGAAGTTAAAAAGAATGATATAATATCTTCTGGAAGGACATAGAACTATGGAGCCCAATTAATGTTCTCAAAGGAATTCTTCTTTTTAACATTCTCACCTTTCTCATGACATTGGATTTATTGAAATGTTCCCTTAAGTATCAGGTTAGCAGTGAACCAGTTAAAAGGAAAACAAACTATTTTTTTGCTGTCTTCCTCCACTCAGGCCTAAATTTTTTTTTTCCTTTGGAAAGAGACATTTTAATATGTCACTTTTCAGTTCCAGCTCAATAAACAACCATTTATTCACAATTTTAAAGCAATCTTCAGCCTAGTCAGGTAAGAATTATTTCAAAAGAATAAAAACATTTTCATTTCCCATGACTGCCAAAAATGAAAAGAACATGAGTTATGAGTCTTGCTATGTTGTCTTAAGTTGATTACTATGGAATGATTAAAAAACTAGCCGCACTGTCAGTGCCGAAGAGTACATTATAAGTGTAATAACAGCTTAGGGATACAATCCATCAATGCCGTACTTGGAAGAAGAAAAAAAGTTGATCTATTTCTTTGGTCATCATTTTCAGCATATTAGATGACAAATAATTGTACATTCATCAATAACAATAGATTAAAGTTGAAATGATTTATTGCTATTACACTGCTGTTATGATGGAGCACCGGGTCAGTCAAGCATTGATGGGGTCTGTATTTAATTTTCACGGGTCCCTTAGCAGAAATAATAGACAGAGAGGAAATCACCTGAAACAAGGTAGATCAAAGTTGTTGACAAGTGATTTGTAGTTTGGTTCTTCATGAATGATGGAGGAGAGGCAGTGAGACCTCTTTGGGCGGGCTTGGTGAACCACTGAATCAAGTGGACCTTGGAGCTATGTGACCGACTACCCAGCCAGAGAGCAAATAAAAGTATGAGGACATGCAAGTATGAAATCAGTTTAATATGAACAGAAAAGCATGTTGTGCATTCCTGAGCTAAAATCATGCATGGAAAGCAAATATTTGACTGAAATCACCTGCAAAACTTCAACCAATTAAAGTGTTTACCCTTCAAAAAATGATGGAACCCCCCTTGTATTCAATGATCATTAATAGATTTGGTGTATCTTGTGGCTCTTCCCTTATTGGATATGGAAAGAGTTCTTTCTCCTCAACATGGAGGGAGGAGATTTATTTAAGGAGATTATTCAATTGACCTCAACAAGTATTAATAGAGCATCTATTCTATACCTTATGCAACATCAGGCACTGTGAAGAATTCAAGAGCAGCATAATACCATATCTGTGTATTTTTAAACTATTTACATCTTTAAAAGGTATGCTTGATGGAACTATCAGAACCTTGCCATTATAGGATGTTACACTCAGTGTCTTGTACATAGAAAACATTGTTGTATAGTAGATAGAACAGGTTGTGAAATAAGAAAGATCTAGCTTTGAATCCTAAACCTGTCAGATACTTGCTAGTTATGTGGCCTTGAATAAATGGTTTCACCTTCTGTGAGTTCAGTTTCTTCATCTAAAAATGGGGACAATAATAAGGTTACTATAAGGATCAAAGTAGATATATGTATTAATGCATTAATATGCAAAGACTTTTACAAAACTTAAAGATTATATAAATGTGAGTTGTTCTTATATTTGTTGGTTAATTGAATATGTAGAAACAATTGTGATTGAACTAAGGGAAAATATAAAAGTACTCTGTGGTCATTTTTGTTGAACTAGAAACCCAAGTTTCACAATAAATAAAACCTAAGATTTCTTTTCATGGCAAATAAATTGGGACCACTTTTTTTTGCTCTTCAATGTGGCTTCTGAGTGCATGATCAATTACAAGTGAAAGAGATGTGGAGGAGAATCATATAGCCATCCATAATACCCTCCAGTGGACAGGCTACATGGGGGGTTAGTATCTACAGGAAGCTTGGACAGTGGTCCAAAGTCCTTGCTTCGGTGGTGTTATCATCTCCAGGAGGAATGGCTGTCCTTGCTGACTAGACCTTGTGAACATAATTCAGCCTAAGATGGTTGTCACAATACTGCAAGTATTTGAAATCATCTCATTACATATCCTAAATGAAAGCTTGAGGGAGAAAAAAAAAAGATTTTATGCTCTTTGCTCAGAAAGCGACAATGTCTAATAAGTAACTTGTCTACCAATGTTTATAATTTACAATAGTATCACTATATAGAGCAGTGTCCTATCAATCCCAGATTGTATTAATTACTCCTTTCAGTTTACTAGAAAATGAGAAGGACTTATTAATCAATCTCAGGCTTATTAGTTGCTAAATTCCACTGAAGGTGGGAAGCAGCATTGAGACAAGGAGGCCAGCGATACCTCTTGGGTTGGGCAGAGTCCTACTGAAATTGAAATAATTAGAAAACAATCAAAAGATGAGAATTTTGCAAAGTAGATGACTAGTTGTCTGAGCTTCACTTCAGAATCCCCTACCTGTCAATGCTTCTCCCTGGTCAAGTGGGATTCCAGGCAAAAAAAAAAAAAAAAAAAAGCTTTAATTTTCTGTCCAGTCAAATCTTAGTGTATCACGCTCAATTTTCCTTCCTTAGCAATCTAAATAATTTCCCACCTTGCTCATGATGAATGTCTTGCCAGTTCCTACTCAGTCCCTCCACTTTACACAACCTAATTAAAGAAAACATTCCATGATTGCCTATTTTTCCTCATGCATGACAACCTATTATTTTTTCTACCACCTGATTAGGGCTTTATTATCCTTGGATTTAGATTGATTTGCTGGGCACTTTAATAAAACAGTACTTAGTCTGATTTAAAGGGCTACAGGTTTCCTTCATTCATACAATTATTCTTACAACCAACTCACATACTAAGTACTGTATAGTCTATGGAAAGTGATTTTCAATTGCCAAAGTAAAAGGTTATAAAATCAGAATCACAGGTGACATTCCTGTTGAATATGGTGATGTGGTTTCCATTGTGGGCAGCCATGGGAGGACGTTTTGTAATATAATTTGTCAAGAGTGATAAATCTATTTCATCATATCTGTCAGGGATGGCTCCTGTGTATTGAAACTACTATAAATGTTTGCCTAAGATAAACCAAAACTTTGATGTGATTAAATAATAATACATTTAAGATGACAAATTGCATTTATGATGTGTTATCTACATGGTGAGCCAAAATTAGGTAGTTATAGTTCAAAGAGATGATGATCCATTTTGATTTCATATCTAGTGAGTTTTTATTAAATAAATGGTATTTACATCATTATTTTGTTAGATATAAAACTGGTTTTTTTTTGTTTGTTTTTTTACTTTTTCTGAAAAGTTATACTCGGCAAACCAAACTTGGACTTCTATTTAGTAATAATAATAAATATAAAGAGAAAAAGTCATAGAAACGTTTTAAAATTAAGGGCATGACATACAGTCAGTGCTTGGCATGGTACTGTATAGTTAGAAATGGAAATAGATTACAGCCTTGGAGAAAGCTAACAACTTTACAGGGAGTCAAGAGAAGTATCAACATCAGTCTGGGGAATAAGGTTACAAGGTCACCTACCACAGGGGTCAGAGAATGACTATGGAGGAGAACAAAACAACTCCATTTGCTTCAACTATCTACTTAACTACACCTTTCAAATTCTTTTGCTCCTTCAGGGCTCAGCTCACAAGCTACCTCCTCCAAAAAGCCTTCCCTAACAGTGAAGTGTATTCTACCCTTAAGTATTCCTGGGCACTTTGTCAGGCAATCTCCTTTGTCTCTATCTTTGCATCATAATTTTACCTCCCTCATTTCCCTTTTGGGGAAAAGACTGTCATTTTTTGTTTATTTGTTTATTTTTGTGTCACTAGCACCTAACAGAGTAGCTTTATATACAGTAGGCTTTTAATAAATGTGTAAAGAAATAAATTGAATAGAGTACAAAAAGAGATGCAAGGTTAGGCTGACACTTATTCTCTCTTAATTCCTCTTAATCCCAGTGGTTTCCTTCTCTAAATTATTCCCTATTTAACATGTTTACAGCTTTCCTCCTATAGATTTGTTTGCATGTTGTCTTCCTTATTAGATCCCAAGCTGTTGAGGTCAGGGGCTACATTTTGTTTCTTTTTGTGTCTTCTGCACTTAGTAGAGTGCCAGGGACATAGTAGGCACTTATTAAATGTTTATTTAATTGAATTCAATTCTTAATCCACTCAATCAATCAGTAAGTACCATCTATGGAGGACACCATATACATATACATATATATGTGTGTATGTATGTATGGATGGATATATACATTATGGCAGTGGCAATTTAATTCATTTCAATAGGTGCTGATTAAATGCTATCTATATGCCAGGTACCATGCTAGGTGCTGCTAGGTACTGCAGATAAAAAGACAGAAAAGAAAATGTCACTGCCTTCAGAGAGTTTATCAGGGAAATGGCATGCACACGATGGGGTACAGGCCCAAGCTGAGACCTTTGCCTCTCGCCCCAAAAACAATTTGGGTCCCATTTTCCTACAAGACTCTCTTTGAATTCTCACACTTTATCAAGGAAGTCTCTAGTCTTTGCCTGAGGCTATAATCATATCAACTGACCTTTCCTTATCTCCTAAACCCCATCTCCCAATTCTGTTACCTCTGAACCAGCCAAAGGGCTACTTCCTACCCTTGACCTTATCTAGCCCCCATTCTCTACCTTCCAGTCACCTCCAACAAGATACTCCCTAGATCCCTCCTACAATCTTTCTGTATATAAGGTCCATCTTGTCTCTATTAAGATGCTCAGATTCCTTAAGAATAGAGTCAAGGGCTCACATTCTTTAAGAGTCTAGCCAAGGGCTCAGATTTTTATTATCAGTCTACAACTCACAAATATTCAGATTCCTTAAGAGTATGGCCAATCTGACAGATCTTTAATAAATCTTGTATTTGGCTGAAAGAAGGCTTGGGTGTAATTCATTCAGGCAGAATCTGCTTGTCGTGATTTTGGTGTACCAGCACCTCTAAATCTCAACACACACAGGAAAGGAAACATGGAATATGTACAAAGTGAATAAAGGTAATTTGTGGGCAGCATAATTAAGGCACTAGCAACTAGAGGGATCAGGAAAAGCCATATGGATGAGTTGACATTTGAACTCAGTAGAGAAGGGAACTAGGGATTTAAAGAGGGAGAGGTAAGGATGAAATTCAGGCACACCAAAGCCTGGAAAAGACAAAGAAGTGAGAAATTAAATGTTATGGCTTTCACACCACAATTTCCTTTTAGCTCCTTACTTTAAAATAAAGAACTTTATAACAAGAAAAAAAACTATAGATTTGGAGCCAGAAGAAGCATCTTGGACTATTTACTCAAGCCTCTGCATTTTAAAACTGACATCCAGGAAAATGTTTAATGGTTGAATGATGTGCCAAAGTCATATTGTAAGACTACTAGAAAGAGGATTTGAATACAAGTATTCTGAGGAGGCAGTATCCTTTCCACTGTACAATACTTCCTTACCTTGATCCCCTTTAATTCTTGTACCTTCCCTTTATTCTATCAATGATCTCCAACTTAACCCTCTACAGAAGTTGTTTGTAAATAGTTGTTTTCCTGTCATCTCCTTCATCAGATTGTTCCTTTACAATGAGGACTGTCATTTATCTTTCCATGTATCCCCAGCACTTAGCATAGTGCCCAGGACATAGTAGGTATCAGATAAATGTTTATTTATTACTGACTTTGCAACATTTTTCTCTATCAGTTCCTGTCCTCTCAACAAGGAAGTATGTTTTTCATTGGCAGGCCCCAGGACCAAAATTGATCGCCCAATGTTCTTTTCACTACAGGTGTTAATGGTTGTTTCTTTAGGGGGTGATGATGGAGCAGTACACAGAAACATAAAATCAAATCTATCTTTTAAGTAGCTTGAGATTCAGAGTATATACTTTGAAGAAATAATTAATGTTAAAAGGTAAATGTTGTACGACTTTCACTTTTGTAGAGTTACCTCACTTCAGGTTACAATGGTGGGAATGTTTCATAATAGAGATGGAATTTGACCTGTATCTTTAATAATAGATAAGCAGAAAAGAGATGGGAGAGGGTAATTATAAACTGATGACATTACATGAACAAAGGTTCAAAAAGCAAGAAAGAGCACAATGTGTTTGTTGGGGGGGGGGGGTGATAACACTGAACAGAAACAGTTTACTTGAATAGAATATAGTGGAGATAGAATTCAAAAGATAAGCTGAGGCCAAATTGGGAATACCAAAATCAGAAGCGTGGATTTTGTTTGTGTATTCAACATATGGCCATTGGATGGTATTTCATGAAGGAAATAGTGTTTTAGCAAGGTCCATTGAACTGTGGTATGACACAATGAAGTAGAAAGGAGAGCCTGGAGGCAGGTAGACTAATCAGGAGGCTGTTTCAGAAATTTAGATATCAAGTGACATGGCTCTGAACAAGGCTGGTGAGTGGAAAAAGAAAGTAAAGGAATCAGGGGTGGGGAACCTGTGGCCTCCAGGCCACATGTGACCTTCTAGGTCCTCAAGTGCAGCTCTTTGTGAAGTTTGGATTCAGTCAAAGGGCTGCACTTGAGGACCTAGGGGGCCACATCTGGCCTGGAGGCCACTGGTTCCCACCCCTGATAGACAGAAGTGATATTCCATAGGAAGTACCATAAATTGCACTGTCTAATTGAATATTAGAGATGGAGGATTCAAAATGAATTAGAGTTGAGGAAAATGGTGATGTCATTATCAGAAGTAAATAAATTGATAATAGGACCTGGTATATTGGGGAAAACTAAATCGAGGAGATAACAACATTCTCTGAATAGAAAGTTTTGCCAGACTATTTTGAAATGGGAGAGGTGGAGGCTAGTATTTAAATTTAAATATTACTGACAAAGGGTTTATGCTTAAAACCATGGAGCGGATATTGTTAAGGAATAGAGCTTATGGAATTATATCAATGCCCTTTCTCCCTTTTCCTCTTCCTTTACTTGGCCTTACGTTCTGCCACTACTACAACCCTCTCTCCTGACTAACCAGAAAAAGACTATACAGTGGATGTTTTGCCACAGAACATCTGAGGCCAAGCTCACACTCTTCGGTCTCTCTTTTTTCCCTTTGCACCACTAATTCTAAAAATCCAGGTCTGAGCTCTTTTCCTAGGGTCAAAAATAAATAAACAAAATTAAGATTGATATTGAAGAGTGCCAACTTTTGATTATACTGACACGGGACATCACAGTCTCTCATTGAAACTGCCCTCACTTTACCTCTTTGATTAATAATCTGGTTTGTTTGCAAACTTAACTGGTTGAAATCAGAGACACTACTGACAAAATAGTAATGCATTGAGTTTTATGAAATCTAAAAGTGTGAGAGTTGCTCCTCCCTGCACAGTGAGTTCATTTTGCACTGTTACCTCCCACAGTGAGTCTTGGGAAAGTACTTGGGAGAAATATTTAGCTTGGCCACGTGTGAAACTCTTTTTCAAATATACCATAGAGAGGTGGTGAGTTATGAAGTCCCTAGTATCAACCAGACATCTCATATACAACTTGCCAAGATTCCTACTCTCCACCTCCATTTTTTTTTTTTTTGGTAGCAGTATTAAGTAAGACTGCCAGAGCAGCCTAGAAATTTCAACATGCTTTGGACCTTAATAAACTTAGGGCTGCTCTCTCTCCTTCCATCTATAATCTGTTAGAGCACTTTTATAAACTGCCCTGGATTCAGCACCATTGTGGGGATGAGTAGGAGGTCACAAAATGTCTTTCAGGGACTTGATTATCTGCCTTGGTAGGCCAATCACACAGCTGAGTACACCAGACAGCAGTGGCAGATGCTCTACAAACAGCGCATGGTACATAAAACTAAATAATCTCTAGTCTAACTTGATCTTTATTGATCCCACATTGATTTTGAGGGCAACATATTTCAGAACAGCAAAATTAACCTTTATGGACACTTCTTACAGTTGTTTCCCTCTGCTGCCCCATGACACAGTTCTAATGATGCACATCCTCTGGAGGACAAGAAGTTGTAACTAAGTTGAGGGAATATTTTTAATGTTCCCTGTTTACTATTACAGAGATTTGTAAATAAATCATTCATCTGAAGATTTCATGATAATACCCTATTAAAAGCATGTATTCAGACTTAAGAATGTGATTTTTTTGTCTTCCTCTAAAACAGTTTTTCTTAATCTAGAACCCATGAACTACAGATAGATAGATAGAGATGATGTATATGTATGTGTATGTATCTATTTAGATAAAAAGATAACTGCATATCAACATCATTAGTTTCCTGTGTAACCATATATACATATATATGTGTACTTATATACACAATTCACACAGGATACACACATATGTATATGTGTATATTATATATATTATATATTAATATAAAATTTAAAAACATTATTCTGAGGAGTCCATAGTCTTTACCAGAATGTCAAAAGAGTTCATGATTAAAGAAATTAATAACTCCTCCCCTAAAGTAAATAGCTGAATCCTCATTGTCTTTTTTTAATCTAATTTTTAATGCACAAAACAGACATAATATAGCTCAAGTTTATATAATGAATCACTAAAAAAGTGAGATATGGATTTCTTTTCAAGTTGGCAAGGTCTAAAATATATATTTTAGCAACGATCTTTTATTTTTTCCTCACACAAGGTAATCAACAAAGACAAAAGCATCTTTTGGTTTTATACCTCATGTGTCTGCTTGTCATTATGAGTGGTGCAATGGATGGGACTAACTTAACTTGTGTTGACAGAGTATCATCCTCCAACCATGTCAAGCTTGAAAAATTAAAAAAGGTACACATTGGCAAAACTTTTGTGTCTGTATGGCAGCCAAGGCTGTGAAAAACTAGGAGTCTGCCCCTCTTAATTCATACAAATTGATTCCAGAGTTTCGACCTCATTTGCAAACATAGTACATGCTTTGTATTCCTTTTATATGAACATGTTGTTTCCCCTACTAGAGTATAATCTTTTTTTTTGTAAATAGAACTTTTTTTTTCTCAAGTACATGTAAAGATAGCTTTACACACTCATTTTAATAAGATTTTGAGTTTCAAATTTTCCCCCACTGACCCTCCTATCCTTTCTCCCATCTCCTCTCCCCAAGACAGCATGCAGTCTGATATAAGTAATACATGTGCGATCATGTAAATATATTTCTACATTAGTCATATGAAAGAAGGAACAGAACTAAAGGGAAAAGACATACACCCAAAAACTGAAAATGGTATACTTCAATCTGCATTCAGACTGCATAATTATTTCTCTAGATGTGGATGGCATTTTCCATCATGAATTTTTTGGAATTATCTTGGATTATTATATTGTTAAGAAGAGCTAAGTAAATCATAATTGATCATCACAAAATGTTGCTTTTACTGCATGGACTGTTCTCCTTGTTCTGCTCACTTACCTCAGTATTAGTTTATGTAAGTCTTTCCAGTTTTGTTTTGTTTTTCTAAAATCCTCTTGTTTATCGTTATAGCACAATAGTGTTCCATTACATTCATATACCACAACTTGCTCAGTCATTCCCCAACTGAAGAGCATCTCCTTGATTTCCAATTCCTGGCCACCACAAAAAGAGCTTCTATAAATATTTTTGTACACGTGTGTCCTTTTCCCTTTTTTATGATTTTTTTGGGGGGGGGTTAGAGACCTAGTAGTGGTATTGCTGGATCAAAGAATATACATAGTTTGGTTGCTCTTAGGCCATAATTCCAAATGGTTCTCCAGAATGTTTAGATGGGAAGAATTTCTGACCAACCAAGAGTTAGAGAAGACTATGAAATGCTTAATGGATAATTTTGATTACATTGAATTAAAAAGATTTTACACAAACAAAACCAATGCACCCAAGATTAGAAAGGAAACAGAAAACTGGAAAACAATTTTTACAGCCAGTGTTTCTGATAAAGGCCTCATTTCTCAAATATGTAGAGAACTGAGTCAAATTTATAAGAACTTAAGTCATTCCCCTCTCCATTGACAAATGAACAGGCAGTTGTCAGATGAAGAAATTAAAGGTGTCTATAGTCCTTTTTTTAAAAAAAAAAGTTCTAAACACTATTGATTAGAGAAATGCAAATTAAAACAACTCCAAGGTAGAACCTCACACCTAACAGATTGGCTAATGCGAAAGAAAAGGGAAATGATAAATATTGGAGAAGATATGGGAGAATTGGGACACTAATTCATTGTTGGAGTTGTGAATTGATCAAACTAGGTAAACTATTCCTTGCTCTCATAATTTGTTTATGATATCACCCTTTATGTCTAAATTATGTACCCATTTTGACTTTATATTGGTATACAGTGTAAGATGTTGGTCTATGCCTAGTTCCTACCATACTATTTTCCAGTTTTTCCAGTGGTTTTTGTCAAACAGTGAGTTCTTATCTTAGAAGCTGGAGTCTTTGGGTTTATCAAACACTAGATTACTATAGTCATTTGCTACTTTGTCTTATGCACCTAATCTCTTCCAATGATTCACTGCTCGGTTTTGATGATTGTTGCTTTATAATATAGGTTTAAATTTGGTATGGCTAGTACACCTTCTTTTGTATTTGTTTTTCATTACTGTCCTTGATATTCTTAACCTTTTGTTCTTTCAGATGAATTTTGTTATTGTTTTTTTCTGGCACTATAAAATATTTTTGGTAGTTTGATTGACATGGCACTGAATATGTAAATTAATTTAGGTAGAAATGTCATTTTTATCATATTAACTTAGCCTACCCATGAGCAATTGATATTTTTCCAGTTGTTTAGATCTGACTTTATTTGAGTGAAAAAGTGTTTTGTAATTGTGTTCATATAGTTCCTGGATTTGCCTTTGCAGATAGACTCTCAAATATTTTATATTGTCTACAGTTATTTTAAATGGAATTTCTCTTTCCATCTCTTCTTGCTGAGCTTTGTTGGTAATATATAGAAATACTGATCTATGTGGGTTCATTTTATATCCTATGACTTTGCTAAAGTTGTTAATTGTTTAAGTAGTTTTTTAGTTGATTCTCTAGGATTCTCTAAGTATACTATCATATCATCTGCAAAGAATGATAGTTTTTTCTCCTCATTGCCTTTTCTAATCCTTTCAATTTATTTTTCTTGTCTCATTGCTAAAGCTAATATTTCTAGTACAATATTGCACAATAGTGGTGATAACAGGCATCCTTGTTCTAACCTTGCTCATATTGGGAATGTTTCTAGCTTATCCCCATTACAGATAATGCTTGCTGAAGGTTTTAGACAGATACTACTTAACATTTTAAGGAAGGCACCACTTATTCTTGTATTCTCTAGTGTTTTTAATAGGATGGGTGCTGTATTATGTCAAAAACTTTTTCTGCATTGAGATAATCATGTGATTTCTGTTTGATTGGTATTGATTTTTATCAATATTTTATCAATACCTATCTGTATTGATATGGTCAATTATGCTAATAGTTTTCCTATTATTGAACCAGCCCTACATTTATGGTATAAATCCCACCTTGTCATAGTGTATTATCCTGGTGATAAATTGCTGTAATCTCTTTGCTAATTTCTTATTTTAAAGTTTTGCATCAATACTCCTTAGAGAAATTTGTCTATAATTTTTTTCCTCCATTTTAGTTCTTCCTGGTTTAGGTATTGACTAGAACTCCTTCTTCACCTATTTTTCCAAACATTTTTAATAATATTGAAATTAATTGTTGTTTAAAAGTTTGGTAGAATTCACTTCTAAATCCATCTGGCACTGGAGATTTTTTTCTTAGGAAGTATATTGATGGTATTTTTAATTTCTTTTTCTAAAATGGGGTGAATTAAATATTTTGTTTCCTCTTCTGTTAATCTGGGCAATTTACATTTTTTGTAAATATTCATTTATTTCACTGATTATCAGATATATTGACATACAGCTGGGCAAAATTGCTCCTAATAACTGCATCAATTTTCTCTTCACTGGTGGTGAATTCACCTTTTTCATTTTTGATACTGGTAATTTGGTTTTCTTTCTTTTTTTAATCAAATTAACAAATGGTTTATCTATTTTGTTGTTTTATTTTTCATAAAACCAGCTCTTAGTTTTATTTAACAGTTAAATAATTTTCTTTCACTTTTATCAATCTTTCCTTTGATTTTCAGAATTTCTAATTTGGCATTTAATTGGGAATTTTTAATTTGTTCTTTTTCTAGTTTTCTTAGTTACATGACTGAAGCATTGATATGCTCTTTCTCTATTTTATTCATGTAAGCATTTAGGTATATAAAATTTCCTCAAAATATTGTTTTGGCTACATCTCTTGCATTTTGGTATATTGTCTCATTACTGTTATTCTCTTTCATGAAATTATTGATTGATTCTATGATTTATTTAACCTACTCATTCTTTAGGATGAAATTATTTGTTTTCCAATTAATTTTTAATCTATCTTTCCAAGGCCCTTTATTACATGTATTTTTTATTGCATCATGATCTGAAAAGGATGCATTTAATATTTCTGCCTTTCTGCATTTGATTGTGAGGTTTTTATGCCTTAATATGTGGTTAATTTTGTATAGGTGCCATGTACCACCTTTCTATCCCCATTCAATTTCCTCTGGAAGACCATTATATCTTTTTCTAAAATTCTAGTCACCTCCTTAATTTCTTTCTTGTTTATTTTGTCATTATATTTATCTAGTTATGAGAGGGGATGGTTGAGGTTCCCCACTAGTATAGTTTTTCTATCTATTTCTTTCTGTAATTCATTTGACTTTGCCTCTAATAATTTGGATGCAATGCCACTTGGTGCATTTTCTTAGTATTGTTACTACTTCATTGTCTATAGTACCTTTTAGCAAGATGTAGTTTCCTTCCTTGTCTCTTTTAATTAGATCCATTTTTTGCTTTTGCTTTGTCTGAGATCCAGATTGCTACCCCTGTTTTTTTTTTACTTCAGTTCAATCATAATTTATTCTGCTATAGCCTTTTATCTTTACTCTGTGTGTGTCTCTGCTTCAGATATGTTTCTTGTAAATAATACATTGTAGGATTCTGGTTTTTAATCCACTCTGCTATTCACTTTCATTTTATGGGAGAGTTCACCCCATTCACAATAATAGTTATGATTACTAACCGTGTATTTCCTTCCATCCTATTTTTCCATCTTTTTATACTTTACCCTCTCCTTTCACCTTATCCCTCCTCACCAGTACTTTGCCTCTGACCACCACCTCCTTCTATCTAAAATCCCTTCTTTTAGCCTCCCCTCCTTTTATTTCCCCTTTCCCTTCCTACTTCTTTATAGGATAAGATAAATTCTTCTACCCAACTGAGTGCATGTTATTCCCTCTTTGAGCCAAATTCTATAAGAGTAAGGTTCAAGCAATGTTAACCCCCTCTTTTTTTTCCCTCTACTGTAATTGGTCTTTTGCACCTCTTCATGTGATATAATTTACCTCATTCTGCCTCACCCTTTCCTCTTCTACTACAATCCTATTTTTCACTCCTCATTTTTATTTTTATATTACCACATCAAAGTCAACTTTGACCCAAGCTTTCTGTCTAAGTATACTCCTTCTAACTGCCCTAATGGAGATAAAGGTCTCAAGAGTTACAAGTATCATCTTTTCATGGAGGTATATAAACAGTTTAACATTATTGAATAATGTCTATTTTTCTTCCTTGTTTACCTTTTTTATGTCTCTCTTAAGTCCTGTATTCAAAGATTGAATTTTCTGTTCAGCTCTGACCTCTTCATCAGAAAAGTTTGAAACTGCCCAATTTCATTGAATATCCATCTTTTCTCCTAAAAGATTATGCTCAGTTTTGCTGGACAGTTGATTTTTGGTTGCAATTCAAGCCCTTTTACCTTCCAAAATATCATATTCCAAGCTTCCAATCCTTTAATGTAGAAGTTGCTAAGTCCTGTGTAATCCTGACTGTGGCTCCTTGATATTTGAAGTGTTTCTTTCTACCTCCTTATAATATTTTACCTTTGACCCGATAATTCTGCAATTTGGCTACATATTCCTTGGAATTTTCATTTTGCTATCTCTTTCAGGAGTTGATTGTTGGATTCTTTCATTGAATCTTTTACCCTCTAGTTGTAAGATATCAGGGCAGTTTTCCTTGATTTCTTGAAGGGTGCTGTCCAGGCTCTTTTTTTTTTTTAAATAATGGCTTTCAGGTAGTACAATCATTCATAAATTATCTCTCCTGGATCTATTTTCCAGGTCAATTGTTTGACCATTGAGGTATTTTATGTTTTCTTTTTTTTTTCATTCTTTTCATTTCATTTGATTGATTGTGGATGTGTCATAGAGTCATTAGTTTCCACTTGCCCAATTCTAATTTTTAAGGAATTATTTTCTTTAGTTAGCTTTTGTACCTCTTTTTCCATTTGGTCAATTTATACTCTTAAAGGAGTTATATTCTTCAGTGGATTTTTTTTTTCCATTTGGCCAATTCTACTTTTTAAGGAATTGTTTAGGGGCATCTAGGTGGTGCAGTGGATAGAGCACCAGCCCTGGAGTCAGGAGAGTTCAAATCTGGCCTCAGACACTTAACTAACTGTGTGACCCTGGCCAAGTCTCTTCACCCCATTGCCTAGCAAAAACAAATAAACAAACAAACAAACAAAAAAAGGAATTCTTTTCTTTGGTCAATTTTGGTGCTTCCCTTTCCAAGCTGTTTTTTTCTCTTTTTTCTTTTTCCTTTTTGTCATAATTCTTTTGCATATCTCTCATTTTTCTTTTTACTCTTTTTTTCATAATTCTCTTGCATATCTCTCATTTTTTTCCAATTTTATTCTACCTTCCTAATTTGATTTTTAAAATCCTTTTTGAGCTCTTCCAAGAAGACTTTTTGACCTTGAGACCAATTCATATTCCCCTTTGAGCCTTACATGTAGGCATTTTGATATTGTTGTCCTCTTCTGAGTTTGTGTTTAGATCTTCCTTGTCACCATAATAGTTTTCTATGGTCAGGGTTCTTTTTTTGTTTTTTGCTTTTTTTTTTTTTTTAAGTTGAGCTCTGCTCCTAGAATATATGCGACACTGTCCCAAGCTTCTTTCAGGGGAGCCTGGTCACTGACTTTACGCTCCATGGCTTCTGGGGCTGGTGGCTTGCTCACTGCTCTAGAATGGCCCAGCCTAGTTTTGCCTGTTGTGGTCTGGGTGCCAGGGTTGACAGCTTGCCTTCTGTTCTGGGGCTGGAGGCCTCACAGCTGGCCTGCTATGCCACTGGCCTACCGAGCTAGGACTGCAGGGTCTCGGTTGCTGAACTGTGCTGTGACTAAGAGCCTCCTGCCGGCAGGCCCGGACACCGCCTGCACTGGGCTGTACTCGCCTTTTACCAAAGTGAGACAGGACTTTTCTTAAGTCCTTCTAAGTTGTCTTGGGCTGGAAAATTATTTCACTCTGTCTTTGTGGATTCTGTTGCTCCAACATTCTTTTAGAGGCTTGATTTAACATTGTCTTGGCTCCCTACACTGTCTTAATTTTCCACCAACACATTTTTTTTTCCAAAATGCCAAGATATTAAGATTGTATACCTAGATCCAGAAGGGACCTCAGAGGCCATCCAATCCAATCACTTCATTTTAGGGGGTGAAAAACCTGAGACTTGGGGTGGCTCTGAGACTCAATCAACCTCTCATAAGCAGAGAGCATTGGAGGCAGGTTTTCAGCTTAGGTTATCTGATGTAAAAGCTAGTCCTCTTTCCACTATGCTACACTGCTAACTTGTTTTTATGAGTTTTTGCTTTTAAATCTGGAGGGGGAAAAAGAAGTAATGTAATAATTGGAGAAGATGTTGAAGAGATAACTAGAGGAAAAAAAAAATCAGCAAACTAACTTGTTCAGCTACAGAGATTCCTAAATGGCAATTCGCTTCTAATTATTCTCAGATAATTATGAAGTAGAATAATAAATGTTGTGAGAATATTTTAATGTTCCCCATTAAAAATCACTTAATAGAATCATTTACTCCTGGCACCGTATATGTGCTCTTGCTTTTCCTCAGTGCTTATTTGGCTGTCCTACGTTGAAAGAAAACCAAATTTCGAAATGAAATCAAAACATGATCCATAATCAATTAAATATTTTGAGCATTGATAATGCTCAAGGAAGGCACTGGGCTAGGGGCTGAGAGAAATAGAAGGAAATACATGGCCTGGCTCTTGCCTTCATAGACTTTCCAGACCTTAATTGAGGTGGTCAAGACTCACACATTAAGTTAAAGATAGGTGCCAGATAACTGGTACAGATAATAAGGGTTAGTAAGAGTTTAGAGGAAAAAAAGACATCTACTCTATCTCAACTCATACTTCACAGAGGAAAGTAGTATTTGAATTTGATTTTGAAGGAGGAAGAGGCTTAATATAGCCTGGATAGAGAGGAAGGAGAGATAACTAGGGAGAGATAACTGTGAGCAAGAGCATAGAAGTAGAAAAGAATAGTATATATAGTATTGGGGAGAGCACTAAAGAGATCAATTTGGCTGGTTTAGAATTTAGAACAATATTAGGAGATAAGATTGAAAAAGAAGATAAGTTGTAGTCAGTTTGTATAGATCTCAATAACAAGCTAAGGACTGAGGATTTCTTATCTTGTAGGCAGTGGGAAAATGGGGGAGGGGATGACATGATCCAAACAGTGTTTTAGGAGGATTAATCTGACAACAGGATGTAGGATGGATTAATAATCCCTCAGGGAAGAATATAACTTTTCCATGTTTTTTTCATGTTCTAAAATGACCAATGGAACTGCCTGAGACTGGCGGGTTTTGCCATAATTTTGCTTGTGACAGATGTTTCCTACTGTGTAAGAAGGGTTTTGAAATTCACTTTGATGTGTTTATTGTTTTTTATTTTATATTGTTGATGTATGTGCTATAGATAAACTGAAAACGTCGTCCCTTAGGGTCTCTTTTTCTTTCCATGTAGAATATGCCTGGATCATTTTCTCACAACATTTACTATATCCTGCTCACAATGTTTTAGATTATCTTAAGAACAAAAATCTTCTGAACATTTAGTGACTTTGCTTTTGATGAGCTTATTTGTATAGTATGGAAAACAATTTTTTGCAAAACCTAGGGTTGGGCATCTGGATCACTAGCAACTAGATGTTATTCCCACAGATTTATTGGAGATTCACAAAGATTAAATAACATGCCCATCATCATATTGCCACTAAGAATCAAAGTCAGGATTCAAATCTAGAAGTCTGACTTCCTTTCCACTATGACAAGCCGCATCTCTTAATAGTTTATTTCTGTGGAGAATATTATATTTTTTTTTCTAAGACATATTGTTTAAGCTCTTTAGTATAGGCCAAATTCTGTGCTAAGCTCAGTATGATTTTAAAAAGAAGTGTATCTGATTTCATGGAGCTTACAATCAATATATAGTCAAGGTATGTTCCAATACTTCACACACACAGAGTTGTGTGTGTGTGTATACATATGTATATATATACATATATGAATATATGTTTAAGCATATATAAATATATTAAACCAAATACATAAAACTATATGTAGTTTAAAAATTAAATCAGAGAACTATGCACTTTGATGTGCCAAAAAATTATTGGTGGTAATTAAAAGTTTACTCAGGAGACCAGCTTTTTAGTCATTGCTTCACTATTCTTACCTGATCTCCAACAAATCATGCAACGTTTTGGGGCCCCAGTTTTCTTGTTGGAGAATAATACCTTTCCTAACCTTCATCAGATGGTTATTATGATATAATTCTTTTGTACTTTTTGGAGGCATGATCAGTATGGGTATTCTTTCTACCAGTGCTAGTGCAGATTGTAGCACGTACAAACTTTCTCATGTTTTGTGTTCATATTGGGGGCTTTTCTTAATTCCTCCAGAGAGGATCCAACCAACTCTATGGAGGCTTTCCCTGGGGTCTTTCAATATTATGTGTAATGCTCACTTTGTTCACCTATGATCTTCTTCACTCTCATTACAGGAATGATCCATTGCCTTTTCTAGACATATATATGTAATCCATGTGTTCAAATTCATATGAGATAATATATGCAAATGTTACTACAATATAAATTGCTCTATTCATATTCAAATATTCATATAGAGGAATAATACTAGGAAAAGCAACATGGAAAGTACAAAAAATAATTTCATATAAAGAGAACGGGATTTAAATCTTTCTCTGACATTTACTACCAGTGTGATCATTGGCAAATGATTTAACTTTTCTGGGTCTTGGTTTCTTAATATAAAATGGAGATAATAATAATATTTAATAATAGTAATAATAAATAATAACATGACCTTTCTCTTGCTATATGAAAGTACTTTACAAACCTAAAAGTTCAATCTGAAAAGGAGTTATTATTATTTTAATAAATATGAAGCAAAACAGAGCTTGAAGATCAGTATTTACAATAGCTATGACTATAGAGGAAAGGTAAAATGCATGAACAAATTCTTCAGTTAAGTTATAGTATCAGAGACAGAGAGCTGGAGGGGATCTTAAAAGGTCAACTAGTCCATCCCTCTCATTTTTCAGATAAAGAAACTAACATAAAGACAGATTAAGTGAGTTGGCCAAGCTCATACAGGTATTAAGTGACAGAACTCTGCAGGAATCAAATCCAGTTCTCTGGCTCCAAGCTCAGCACTCTTTTCCCTAACCTCATTATCTTACACTAGTGTACAGGTCATACTGGGTTTTCAAACAATGTTCTAGGAGAACAGTGCCAAGGCTTATGAAACTAGAAACGATGAGCACAGGATTGGGGATGGAATAAATGCTTATAGTATCTGTTCTTTGAGGACCAGCCTACCTTAGGAGAGAGTCATCACTACAAGGCTGGCCACAGATACTCATGAAAACCAATCTCCTAAGGCATGGAAAAGTTAAAATTTGTTATGATGAAAAGACTATTCACACTGATAGAATTATGTACCTTCTGAAGTATTGAAACATACAGTTCTTTTACATTTAAGATAAACACTGATTTTCATTCATTATTTTGTGTGAAAATTGGATTATTTATATAAGTAGATGTTTAAATAAAATCAGGAGCTTAAAGTGTAATTTCCAATTTCGAAAAAAAATGTGCCTCTCTTTTAACCTCCCAGAGAAAATTGCTGTTATCTTATGAAATTTATGACAGTTTCTCTCTCTCTCTCTCTCTCTCTCTCTCTCTGTATATATATATATATGTATATATATGTTTATCAATCGCATATTCCATGATCCCCACTTTTTTACAGAAATTATGACACTGCTGCTTTTCCAATATGTATTTGATTTTCACTTTCTCTTTGTAATGAGCCTTTTTTCTTCCCCCTTAAGCCAACCAAACCAACTTTTTAGAACCCACAATTAGAATTAGAACCATAAAATTAATTTAGGTTTGCTTCTAAAGGAAGGAGCAGCAGACTATATGTATTATAAACCAAACCAAACAAGATCTTCCTAATCATTGACTTGTGGAGCTGGTCAGATAGACAACCAGACCCAAGAAAGCAAATTTTCAAAAAGCCATAATTCTGTCCAATAAGGCAAGGTGCATATTGAATCTGGAGTAGAACAGGGAAGGTTTTCCCAGTTTCTTAACATTTTTTAAAATGATAATTCAGGGAGGTACATAGAGGTAATCAAGAACATTGAGACTATAATGTTCTAACATGCCATGGATTTTCAAAAGTAGCATAAATGTATATGGGGAGGGATTTCTCAAAGGAGAATTCCCTTTATCCCTCAAAAGAAGCTCTCAATCACAGAGAGGAGATTGAAGGTTGAGGCTCAGAAGATGACATGGCCTTTTCTTGAGCCAGTAGAACTTAAGATGCACAACATTATTATGATTTTGTCATGGAAGAAATAGATCTCTTCCTGGAGAGAATCTGCAACCAAAGCAGTCATGAAGAATGTCTCTCTTCTCCAAGGTTTTCCTACCAAATTTGCCCGTTAAAGGCAAAGAGCCTCAAGTCATCATTCTCTCCACCAAATGAGGGGCTACTTTTAAGCAACAAATGGAAATATACCTCAGATCTGAAACTTGGATTATAAAAATGATTCAGGGAAGAGCTAAATAACTGTATGAGCCTGGATTATCATCATATACTTCAACCTAAGCAACTTATCACAATAGATTGTATACAGAAATAGATATGAGAATCCAGTTGTCTTCTATTAAGTCAGATATTAAAGTGATTTGGAAAAATATGTTAAAACATTGCTACTCTTTTCACTAAAATGTTTTTTTAAAATATAGCTATTTCTCACAAAAAATTTATGTTAACACAATGAGGTTATTATTGTCATGTTTAAATGAGTCAATAAATAAATGTTTTAAAAATTTATCAGTTTTAATATCTAATACAGTAAATAGATAAATATAATGCACACAAACAAAAGCTCTTTGCAGTCCTCAGCACTTTTGTAAACATGTAAAGGGATCTGAAACAAAAAAAAAACTTGAGATTTGGTCATTTACACTATCATGTCTTTTCTTGTTTTTTTTTTAGCAGTTTATAATACCTCCTTATTTTTTTTAGTTAGATTCAGATCTAGATGTTGGGGTTATTGTTTAAGTGCTGCCTCCAAAAACTTCCTATAAATTAACAGAATTTTAAAAAAAAAGTTTATAGACATATAACAGTACACAATCATTTCTTAGAAGCCCGTTGAACAATATTGAGACAACTATTATAAATATTTAGAATACTATATTTTTAAAAATCCTGAAAACTATAATATTTTGTAATAGTGAATAAAACTGAAAAAGCTTAGGAAAGGAAAGGAGAAAGCAAATAAGGAAGGAAAAGATAAAAGAAGGAAGAAAGGAAAGAAAGAAGGAAGGAAGGAAGGAAGGAAGGGATGGAGGAAAGAAGGAAGGAAGGAAGCAAGGAAGAAAGGAAAGAAAGAAGAAAAGTGGGAGGATGAGAGGGAAAAAGAAGGGAGGAAGAGAGGAAGAATGGAAGAAAATCCCCAATCTGGTCACTTTGGACACTTTGTAATATAGACAAAAATTTAAAAAAGGGATACTTTTAGTCACTAAAATATAGGCCAAAATGTATGCCAATGAATCCTCAATGAATACATTCAATTACATGACAATTCTTGGGTGGGTAATAGTGACTAACATTCATATAACGCTTTAAGTTTTCAAAAGCATTTTTACATGTTTTCTCATCTGGTCCTCACAACAGTTCTATGAGTTAGGTCTTGTTATATCATCCCCATTTTACAGAGGTTGAGAGAGGTTAAATAACTTGTTCAGAGTCATATAGCTAGTAACTATCTGAGTAAGGATTTGAATTCAGGTCTTTCTGACTCCAGTCAGCACTCTATCCACTGAGCCATCTAATTCCCTTCACCAACAGCCATCACTACTCTTCAACAAGTTGATACAGGGTTTGTGAGAATAATATTATGGAGCAAACTCGTTACCTTGTGGCCAATGCCATAAAGAACGTCTCCAAATTTAATTAGGTTGGTCTTCTAGCAACCCGTACATGAAGACATTCTGAATTAATAGGACCTGCCAAAGTCTGTTCTTTGTTGTCAGACTTCTGGAGCAAGCAGTATGTGTAATCAGCAGTAGAAAAGGCATTGGGAGATCAAATCCCATCTCAAATGGTTTATTACCTATGTAACCCAGAGCAAGTTACCTAACCTACTGTACCTCAGTTTTCTCATCTACAGATGGAAAGAGCCAGAGTGGGAAGCTTCTGAGGTGCTTCCAGCTCTAAATTTGTGAAGCTATGATCTTTACACCATGCTGAGCTGTGGTAGGAAGTCTCCAGTGGAGTGACTGAATACAATTTAAATAATGCCTTTCATCTCCACAGAGCACTTTTCAGGTCTAAAAGGGTTTTCATATCTATTGGAGAGTCATTGTTCACTCTCTTCATAACAGAGTCATTGTTATCCCATTAGTCCCATCTTATTGATATGAAAGTAATGGTTAAGTGACTAAACCATTAGTGATTTAGCCAACTTCATACATCTAATGAATGGCACTGGGACTAGGTCTCTGGTCTTTGGAATCTTGGAATATTATCCTTTCTAGCACACTATTCTGCCTTTTCATAAATCCCTCAGCATGATATTTGCAAATCACAACTCTTGGCCTATTTATTAAAATTTTCATTTCTGTTAATTTTTCATTTTTTTTTTCAATTAGAAAACATTTACTTCCTCTCCTTTCCACCTACCCCAATCAAAAAGAAAAGAAAAGAAAACCCTTATAATAAATACGCATAGTCCAGCAAAGCAAATCACCACATTAGCCATATACAGTGATGTTTCAAAGTATTAAAATAATTCCAATGCTCTCTTAAATTTTATTTTATTGAAATGCAGCATGCATAATTTATAATTCAAAGATCTGAGTTTTATACATCTTAGAAAAAATAACTTTTGAATTCAAGCTACTAGCTATTATTAGAAGCATTTAAACTTTCTTTTTCTAAATAACAGTTTGAATTCAACTGATTCATTATTTTCACACAAAGTTGTTCATATAAACAGCTCTGGTTCACCTTTAACTACTAGCTCATTTTAGAGCTAGTGCTCAACCTGTTTCAAATTGGTATTTCTGCGTCTTCTTACAGCAAGTCGTCCTATTCTATTGGCTCTCATCATAGGCCAACAAATGGACAGCTATTTACTGCCCAGTAGATCATGTAGCAGTATCCCAGGAGTATAAGACCATAGATTTAGAAATGATTCAACCTCCTTATTTGACAGATGAGGAACTGAGGCTCAGAGAGGACAAAAGCGGTTAGTCCAAGGTTACGCAGTTAGTAAACAAGAAAGCCTTAGTTTACTCTTTTGATAAAATGAAACAACTGGGATAATAGGTTATTGGGCCACTTTCTAAAACATGTTGAGAGTAGGAAATGATCTGTAAATTGAACATATGGGAAAAAGTTCATTCTTAGGCTTGAAGGGCAAGAAGAATGTTAAAAAGAGGTGATAGAATGAGAGATGGGAGTTTGAGGACTCCATTATTAATTACTTAGGGGCCAAAAAGCATTACCACAGTTTTGTTTTATTTTTGTTTTGTTTTCAAAGAAAAAAAAAGACAAAGCAAGTAGAAGAGTGATAGCAAAATAATTTTGTGATATTTCTAACTAAAACATGGAGATGAAGATTACATATCACATTTAAACCCTACTATGTAATTTGCAAATACACAAATGATTAGTGCAGATTAATTTTGAACCTTCATTGTGAGTGTGTATTTCAGTAGATAGGCCTTTGTAGTAGTATGCAGAAACTTGAAATAGGAGATCTACTTAAAGGAATCATTTATATGCATAACAACTACACTCATGTGTGCACATGAAAACAAGTTGAAGTTTCCCACACATCGAAAATGTGAGGCAGTTCTGCCCCGATTTTTAATGAATTTTTTGGCAGTTAAATATAAAAAAAATAGTTTCCTGCATTTGTTGGAGGTAGAATAAGGTGCTATATCAGAATAGTAGTTGAGAATGATATGCTCTAGTAGTATTTTGATGAATTACATGATTATAGTTAAAATGAACAATTTCATCATGCTTGAATTAATAATGGCAGTATGATTTGGCAAGTACTCTTGCAACATTCTCTAACTCATCACTTGAGAAGACAGACTTTTATAGTCCATCCATTGTCTAGGGAAAAGCAGTTTCTCAAGACAGTTTTAAAAACAGAAGGGGCAGGAGAAAGAAAGCCCTCAGCACTAGAAAGTAATACATTCACAGCTTTTCATCTCATCACTGCCTGATTGCTTTACCTCTTACAGCCTCATTTTAATCTCTTAGGCAACTAACAGTAAGTCAGGAAATAAAGAGGACCATATTTTTGTTGTTGTTGTTCTGTTTGAGGGTTGGGCTGTTTATCTAATTTAATTTAAAATAGCATGCTCCCTAAGCTCACTCCAGTGTCACAGAAACTGTGTGTGTGTGTGTGTGTGTGTGTGTGCCTGCATATGCATATAGTGCTTTCTGTGCAGATTGGAGGGGATTAGGAAGAATATTATATAATCAATGCTACATTCATTTGGGTATCAATCAAGTAAAACACACACAGAGCTGAGCATTACATAATTTCAGTCATAATGAGTACAATTGTGAATTGATTTAACATATTCATAACTAAATATTCTCCTTTAATGTAACTGGCAATTTGTTTTTTAAAAAGTATTCTTATTAAATTTTTATAAAAAAATAAAACCTTGCAAGCTTAGATGAATTTTCCTAAAAGAAATATATTCTATTTAGGGTTTGTGTATATTCGATCTTCTAGGTAATCAGAAGTAACCAAAATAAACAGGTTAGCATCTTTTTTACGGAGACATTTGAGCATTAAAATTAAGCACAACAGCATTTTTCTTCCTTCTGGAGACAGCAAGCCAATCTTTTTAGAAAGATTACTCCATCACATACCCACAATGAAGGTTCAAAACTAATCTGCACTAATCAGTTGTGTGTTATTTGCAAATTGCATAGTAGTGTTTAAATGTGATATATAGACTCTATCTCTACATTTCAGTTAGAAATAGCACAAAATTATGCTATCACTTTTCTACTTGCTTCTCTTTCTTTTTTTTTAATGAAAATATCCATGTAATTGGAACTTTTTCCATTTATAATTGCTTTGATGATCCAAAATAAAGCATTATAAGTTCCAAAGGGAATAGTAGAATATTTCAAAATTGGCAAAGTTTAAATGCATACATTATCTTTTTTCCTTCTGATGGTTTGTACATACGCTGAAATATGGTAGTTGAAAATTAAATAAGTGAAAGTTTGGCAATTATCATCAAAAGCATTCATATGCTAAGTACCTGCTTTCAATGCTGTGTAAGACCAGGTAAGTTGATATGTGCTGTGCTACTTAGAAACTAAAAATCTAAAAGTGAATCAACATAATAGGATTTGAAGTGGTATTAGGCAATGATCTGGTCAGTTTGATCAATATAGTCAATTTAGATCATCAGGTCATAGAATGGATTGTGAAGTATGCCACTACTGATCAAACTGATTAAATAGTGTGCAGTGTACTTACTGTTTCATGAACTACATGGGTAATAGTGAGTTCTATGGTCTGCATGAGCAGGCTGAAGCAGACTGAAAATAAGAGTTTATGCAGGAGAAGTGATATAAAGGATATCAAAGAAGTATAAGAATAGCAAAACAATGGGCTGGTCATGTAGCAAGAGTAAGGAACAAATGATCAAAATCTATCGTTACCCATGACATGGTGGTATGTATGCACAGTGGAAAGAATGCTGGATTTGGCATCAGAGGAACCAGGTTAGAATCTTGCCTTTCTTAATTACTACCTGTGTGATTGTGGTCAAATATCTAACCTTTTTTGTCCTTAATTTCTCAAAATAGATTGCACAGATAACCTCCGAGATTCTGTTCAGCTCTAAGTTGATGATGAAGAGAACTCAAGGATAGTTTCCAGTACTTTTTATCCCCCTTTGGTATTTTATAGGAAGGTATGAATAAGAATTGCACAGGAGGGACAGGCATAAATGGGTTGTTGTTGTTCAGTGATTTCTAATCATGTTTGACTCTTTGTGACCCTTTTTTTCAAGGTTGTGAGTGTGTGTGTGTGTGTGTATGTGTGAATTGGGGTTACTTAAGTGACTTGCCCAGGGTCACACATCTAGTAAGAATTAAGTGTCTGAGGCCGGATTTGGACTCAGGTCTTCTTGACTCCAGGGCTAGTGCTCTACCCACTGTTCCATATAGTTGCCCCCTTGAAGTTTTCTTGGCAAAGATGCTGGAGTGATTTGCCATTTCCTTATCCAGCTAATTTTACAGATGAGAAACTTGGGCAAACAAGGTTAAATGTCTTGCCTAGGGTCATACAACTAGCGACTGAGACCAGGTTTGAACTCAGATTTTCCTGACTCCAGACCTCATACTCTACCCATTTAGCCAGCTAGCTGCCCATGGATGGGTTGCAATCTGCATTATTTGGAGGGAATACCTACATTGTGGCTGAGGAGAAAAGTGGTAACACAATAAATCAACAATTCATGGACTTAGCTCAAAGACTCATAGATTTAAAGATTAACGAGAACTTTGAAGACACCAGGGCTGACACATTCATTTTATAGAAGAAGAAACTTGGGCCTAGACAAACCAAGTCAGTTAGTCAGTCAGTCAGCAAGCATTTATTAAGAGCTTCATATATGCTGGGTACTGTGCTAGATTCTGGTGATACAAATGAAAGCAAAAATATATTTTCTGTCCTCAAGGAATGGGCAAGCTGAAAAGTGGTGTTAAAGGATGAAGATAGCAGGTAGGGGGAGCAGGATAGAGAGTTCTAGAGTGGTGAGGTAGGGTGAGAAATTAAAAACGGATGATTTGAGTGCCTTCCTCAAATAAAGTTTCAGGGAGGAGCCCTCCCATCTGAGGGAGGGGTCCCATTTCCAGGGCTGAAGTGATCTTCTGAGTTGATATTACCCTTAAAAACTTGGGAAGGAGCTGGAGCTAAGATAGCTGAGAAAAGCCAGAAAATTGCCTGAGTTCTTCCCAGTTTCCTTCAGAAACAATGTTAAATCAAGCCTCTAAACAGACAGAACCTACAAAAAGATGGAGTGAAACAATTTACCAGCTTAAGATAACTTAGGGAAAGGTCTGTCTTACTTGGTGAAAGGGAAGCACAGCCTAGCACAGACAGTGTCCAGATGAGCCAGGCAGAGGCTCTTAGCCACAGCATAGATCAGCAACCAAGGCCTCAGGGCCTTGGCTCAGCAGGACAGTGACATAACAGGCCAGCTGTGATGCCTCTAGCACCAGCACAGAAGGCAAACTCTCAGCCCTAGAACCCAAGGCACAACAGGCATGACTAGGATGGGTGACCCCAATGCAGTGGGCAAGCCCCCAGCATCTGAGGCTCTGGCATAGAAACCCAGTAGCCAGACTGCTGGCCCCAAGCACAAGAAGCTTGGGACAATGCCCACTGTGCCTCAAAAGCAGAGTTCCACTTTAAAAGTTACAAAATAGACAAAAAATGGGCAAAAACCATAAAAGAGTTCTGACCATAGAAAGCAACTATGGCAAAAAGGAAAATCAAAATGCAAACTCAGAAGAGGACAACAATGTCAAAATGCCTTCTTGGAAGAGTACAAAAAGGATTTTAAGAATCAAATAAGAGAGGTAGAATCAAAATTGGGAAAAGAAATTAAAGTTATGCAAGAGAGAGTCAACAGCTTGGAAAAAGAAAGACAAAAAATTGACTGAAGAAAATAATTCCTTAAAAAATAGAATTTGTTAAATGGAAAAAGAGGTACAAAAGCTAAATTAAGAAAACAATTCCATAAAAATTAGAATTGTGCTATTGGGAACTAATGACTCTATGACACAGCAAGAATCAGTCAAACAAAATGAAAAGAATGAAAAAATAGAAGAAAACATAAAATACCTCATCGGAAAAAAAAAATTGACCTGTAAAATAGACACAGGAAAGATAATTTAAGAATTATTGAACTGCCTGAAAGTCATAATAAAAAAAAAACAATCTGGACAGTATCAAGAAATCAAGGAAAACTGCCCTGATATCTTAAAACAAGAGGGTAAGGTAATCATTGAAAAAATCTACCAATCACCTCCTGAAAGAGATCTCAAAATGAAAACTCCAATGAATATGATAGTCAAATTCCAGAATTATCAGGTCAAGGGGAAAATACTGTAAGAAGAGAGAAAGAAACAATTTAAATATCAGGTTGCCACAGTCAAGATTACACAGGACTTAGCAGCTTCTACATGAAAAGATCAGAGTACTTGGAATATGATATTCTGGAAGGGATAGGAGCTTGGACTATCACCAAGAAGCAACTACTCAGCAAAACTGAGCATAATATTTCAGGGGAAAAGATAGACAGTCAATGAAATTGGGGACTTTCAGTCTTTTTTGATGAACAGACCAGAGTTGAACAGAAAATTCGATCTTCAATTGCAAGACACAAGAGAAGCATAAAAAGGTAAAACAGGAAAGAAAAAAAAAAGGTTAGACTGGAAGATGATACTTGTAACCTGAGAACTGTATCTCTATTAGAACTATTAGAAGGTGTATACAGAGTCAGAGGGTATGGGCATAGTTTGACTTGGATATGATGATACAAAAAAAAATGGGTGAAAAAAGGATTGTACCAGGAGAAGAGGAAAGGAGGAGGCAGAATAGGGTAAATTACATCACAAGAAGAGATCCAAAAGACCAATTGCAGTAGAAGGAAAGAAAGGAGGAGGTGATCATTGTTTTAACTTTATTCTCATTGGATATGGCTCAAAGAGGGAATAACATACATACTCAGTTGGGTATAGGGATTCATTTTATCCTAGAGGGAAGTGGGAGGGGAAAGGGGAAAGAAAAGTAGGGTGGTACTGATAGAAGGAAGGGTAGATTGAGGGAGGCAGTGGTCAGAAGCAAAATACTGGTGAGGAGGGACAAGGTGAAAAAAAGAGAAAAGTATAAAAAGAGGGAAAATAGGATGGAGGGAAATGCACAGTAATCATAATTGTGAATGTGGATGGGATGAACTCTTTCATAAAATGGAAGCAAATAGCAGAGTGGATTAAAAACCAGAATCCTATAATATGTTGCTTACAAGAAACACATTTGAAGCAGAGAGACACACACACAGAGTGAAGATAAAAGGTTAGAGCAAAATATATTATGACTCAGCTGAAGTTAAAAAAAAAGTAGGAGTAGCAATCCTTATCTCAGACAAAGCAAAAGCAAAAAGAGATCTAATTAAAAGAAATAAGGAAGGAAACTATATATTGCCAGAAAACACCATAGATAATAAAGTAGTATTAATACTAAATACCTATGCACCAAGTGGCATTGCAATCAGATACTTAGAGGATAAATTAAGTGAATTTCAAGAAGGAATATATAGCAAAACTATTCTAATGGGGGACCTCAAATTACCCTCAGAACTAAATTAATCTAAACCTCCCAAAAAAGAAGTTAAGGAGGTGACTAGAATTTTAGAAAAGTTATATATGATAGACCTCTGGAGAAAATTGAATGTGGATAGAAAGGAATATAAATTTTTCTCAGTGGTATATGGTAACTACACAAAAATTGTTCATGTATTAGGGCATAAAAACCTCATGATCAAATGCAGAAAGGCAAAGATATTAAATGGATCCTTTTCAGATCATAACATAACAAAAATTACATGTAATAAAGGGCCATGGAAAGATGGGCTAAAAATTAATTGGAAACTAAATAATTCAATCCTAAGTAATGAATGAGTCAAACAACAAACCATAGAAACAATCAAAATTTCATCAAGGAGAATGACAATAATGAGACAACATACCAAAATTTATGGGATAACACAAAAGCAGTTCTTAGGGGAAATTTTATAACTCCAAATGCTTATATGAATAAAATAGAGAAAGAGAGATTAATGAATTGGGCATGCAACTAAAAAGCCTAAAAAAATCCTCAATTAAATGCCAAATTAGAAATTCTGAAAACCAAAAGAGAGATTAGTAAAATTAAACATAAGAACAGTATTGAACTCTTAAATAAAACTAAGATCTGGTTTTATGAAACTGATAAACTTTGGGTAATTTGATTTAAAAAAAAGAAGAAAATGAAATTCCCAGTATCAAAAACGAAAAGGGTGAATTTGTCACCAAATGAAGAGGAAATTAAAGCAATAATTAGGACATATTTTGCCAAAGTATATGCCAATAAATCTGACAATTTAAGTAAAATGGATGAACATTTATAAAAATATAAATTGCCCAGATTAACTGAAGATAAAACAAAATACTTGAATATCTCTATTTTTGAAAAAAAAAAGAAAAAAATCAACAAGCCATCAATGAACCCCCTAAGAAAAAATCTCCAGGACCAGATGGATTTACAAGTGAATTCTACCAAGCATTTAAGGAACAATTAATTTTAATACTATGTAAACTATTTGGGAAAATGAGTGAAGAAGGAGTACTACCAAATTCCTTTTATAACACAAATATGGCACTGATACCTAAACCAGGAAGAGTCAAAACAGAGAAAGAAAACTATAGAATGATTTTCCTAATGAATATTGATGAGAAAACAACTAAATAGAATATTATCAAAGAGATTAAAATATATAATCACCAGGATAATACTCTATGACCAGATGGGATTTATACCAGAAATGCGGAGTTGGTTCATTATTAGGAAAACTATCAGCATAATTGACCACATCAATTTTAAAACTGATATAAATCATATAATTATCTCAATAGATGCAGAAAAAACCTTTTGACAAAATACAACACCCATTCCTATTAAGAAAAAACTCTTGAGCGTGTAGGAATAAATGAAGTTTTCCTTAAAATGATAAGTAGTATCTATCTAAAACCACCAGCAAGCATTATATGTTATGGAAGTAAGCTAGAAGCTTTCCCAATAAGATCAGGCATGAAACAAGGATTCCCATTATCACCACTATTATTCAATATTGTACTAGAAATGTTAGCTTTAGCAATAAGAGAAGAAAAATAAATTGAAGGAATTAGAATAGACAATGAGGAAACAAAACTATCATTCTTTGCAGATGATATGGTATGCTTAGAAAATCCTAGAGAATTAACTAAAAAAACTAATTGAAATAATTAACAACTTTAGCAATGTTGCAGGGTATAAAATAGACACACACAAATCACCAGCATTTCTATATATTAACAACAAAGCCCAGAAGCAAGAGATAGAAAGAGAAATTCCATTTAAAATAACTGTAGGCAATATAAAATATTTGATAGTCTACATGCCAAGACAAACCCAGTAACTATATGAACACAATTACTAAACACTTTTCACACAAATAAAGTCAGATCTAAACAATTGGAAAAGTATCAGTTGCTCATGGGTAGGTTGAAATAATATAATAAAAATGACAATTCTACCTAAATTAATTTATTTATTCAGTGCCATACCAATTAAACTACCAAAAATTATTTTATAGAGCTAGAAAAAACAAAAATAATTCATCTGGAAGAACAAAAAGTCAATAATATCAAGGGAATTAATGAAAACAAAATGCAAAGGAAGGTGGACTAGCTATACCAGATCTAAAACCATATTATGAAGCAACAATCATCAAAACTAGTTGGTATTACCTAAGAAATAAAGCAGTGGATAAGTGGAATAGGTTAGGTACACAAAATAGTAGTAAATGACTATAGTAACCTGGTGTTTGATAAACTCAAGGACTTGAGGTTCTGGGATAAGAACTCACTGTTTGACAAAAACTGCTGGAATAACTGGAAAATAGTATTACAGAAACTAGGCATAGGCCAACATCTCACACTCTATACCAAGATAAGTTTAAAATGGGTACATGATTTAAACATAAAGGGGGACACCATAAACAAATTAGGAGAGCAAAGAATACTTAACCTGTCAGATCTATGGAGAAGGGAAGAATTTATGAGCAAACAAGAGATAGAGAACATTATGAAATGCAAAATGTATCATTTTGATTACATTAAATTAAAAAGGGTATTTTTGGACAAACAAAACCAATGCAACCAAGATTAAAAGGAAAATAGAATACTGGGGAATGTTTTTTAGCCAGTATTTATGATAAAGGCTTCTTTTCTCAAATATGTAGAGAACTGAGTCAAATTTATAAGAATATAAGTCATTCCCAAATTGATAAATGGTCAAAGGACCTGAACAGGCAGTTTTCAGATGAAGAAATTGAAGCTATCTATAGTTATATAAAAATGCTCTAAATCACTATTAATTAGAGAAATGAAAATTAAAACAACTCTGAAGTACCATCTCATACCCATCAGATTGGCTAAAATGAAAGAAAAGAAACATGATAAATATTGGAGAGGTGTGGGATAATTGGAGCACTAACACATTGTCGGTCAACTAGTGAACTGATCCAACCATTCTGGACAGAAATTCAAATTTAAATTTTTAAACTATGTCCAAAGGGCAATCAAACTGTGCATATCCTTTGATCCAGCAACACCACTACTAGGTCTGTATCCCAAAGAGATCATAAAAAAGGGAAAAGGACTGACATGTACAAAAATATTTATAGCAGCTTTATTTGTGGTGACCAAGAATTGGAAATTGAGGTGATGCCCATCACTTGGGGAATGGCTGATCAAGTTGTGATATATGAATGTAATGGAAAACTATTGTGCTATAAGAAATGATGAGCAGGCAGAGTTCAGAAAAACCTGGAAAGACATATGAACTGATGCTGAGTGATGTGAGAACCAGGAGAACAATGTACACAGTAACAGCAATATCCTGACATGATCAGGTATAATTGGCTTAGTTCTTCTCAGCAATACAATGATCCAAGACATTTCCAAAAGAATTATAATGGAAAATGCTATCCCCATCCAGAGAAAGAACTGTGGAATCTGAATGCAGATTGAAGCATACTATTTTCACTTTGTATTTTGTTTCTGTTTTTCTTTCTTGTGATTTTTCCCTTTAGTTCTGATTATTCTTTCAGAAAATGATTAATGTGGAAATACATTTAATGTGATTGCCCATGTAGAACCTATATCAGACTGCTTCCTGTCTTGGGGCTAGGGGAAAGTGGAGGGGGGAGAGATACATTTGGAACTCAAAATATTATAAAAATGAATGCTTAAAACTATCTTTATTTGTGATTGGAAAAATAAAATACTTTTAAGTGGAAAAAAAAAGCCTTTTGGAGAATACAAATGAGCCAGGGAAATTTCTGGGGTAATTAAGATGACTGGAAGCCCTCTGGCTCTGAAAGGGAGGGACATAAGTATCAGTGGAGATCACATGCTTGCATAGTATATTTAATGGGTGCAGCTCCTGGAAATCTTTTTTGTTGGAGTCCTCAATGTATTCCCCTTTGGTATGATGTAGCATCTCGTCTAGGTTCAAAAGAACCCTGAATCTGATTCCTTCATCTTATCCTGTGTGTCCTGGGTTCTAGATGCAGATATGCACTAGCTCATCCAGGGAAGCTATTAGACCTTTTGAAGTTCAAAGATCACCCTCCAATTGAGGAGTAAGGACTTGGAGGGATTCATCAATTGATCTATTCATTGGGTTTAATTGGTATGCTTGCTCATTTCCACTTCCAGGCATTTGATTTTTACCTAGTGATTGCACAAAGCCACACATGTAGCAAATTGAAGAGGCAGGATTTTAACTTAGGCTCTCTGACTCCAAATTCAATTCTCTTTCCAATGTAACACTACAATCACCATCTTCCTTAATGCCTGAAATTTCTTTTTCCTTAATGCCTAAAAGAGAATTTCAACAACGTCTGCCAATCACAGGATACTTGAGGAAGTGATCTCCAGCCAAAAGGGGCGAGTAGATAGTCATTCCATGAACAGCAAGCTACCGCCTCTTACTATCCCAATCCCAGTGATGCTGAATCTCCACCTGACCAAGTGAAAATCACCCCTATCCCTTACCTTTCACTAACCATCCTTTCATCCCCATTCATATCAGCCCTCTCCTTCCCATGTGCCAATCTACTTCTGTCCACTGTTTCACTATGGTAGTATACTTCACTTATCTTAGGATTCAACTTGTGACCTTTCTGTCTTATGGCCTTCATGAAGACTTTTCCCCTAAGTCAATGTATTCTTAGCCATCCTTTCTGTTGATGATTGAATTATCTCTCATATCCACCTCTTTCCATCACCTCTAAACATACTGGTCCTGGATGGTATGGCATCCTTTTTGAAGACAAAAGATAAGCTTCAGAAAAACTGCTTTAGAGGAGAAGGGTACAGCAGAGTAGAGGGTCAAACACAGGGCCCATTGGCAGACAACAACACTCCTGAGTCCTTCCTGAACAAGGTTTAAATGTAATTGGGAAATATTTAACAAAATAAATTTTAAAATACAATAAAATAGACAATATTACATTTTAAAATAAGTCAATTTGCTTCCTGCATGCATCCTTATGTGTGGATTAGAGGCCCATTTCTATTTAAGTTTGACACCACTGCAATAAAAATGGCAATTGGGAAAGAGTAAAAAAGATTCTTCTACTGCAGTGTGGGCTAGTGGAGATAAGACAACATACATTTGTTGTGAATCAAGTCAACATGGTTGTCTGAATTCTTCTTACTATGACTTCTATACCCTCTTCCCCTGATGCCAGCACTCACCAATCTCTCCTCCTTTGAGGTTCACTCTATCTGAAGATATCATTAATTGAGATCTCAATAAATAATTAGCTTCTAGCCCTTAAGTCATTCTTCCTACTTTCTCAAAGGAGTTTAGTGCCCAGCTCATAGTCTTGCTCTCCACCTCAAATCCTGTACTTATAAAAAGGACATTTTCATATATATATAGATGTTCCTTTAAACACCTTAGTCCCTTAGCTTCTCCACATCCACAGCTCCCATGACTTACTTTCCCCAGACTCTCAGTCATACATACAACTACCTTCACCATCACCCATGACTGTTCCACTTGTATGATTCAGAATTCTGAAATCCCCCAACCACCTGTCCATTTCATCTCTCTCTCTCTCTCTCCTCTCTCTCTCTTTCTCTCTCTCTCTATATATACACATATATATGTATATATATGTATGTATATGTATATATATGTGCATATATATGTGTGTGTGTATGTGTGTGTGTATATATATATATATATATATCTGTTATTTACCCTCACTTTGAACTCTAGTCCTCTATTTCTCAGTGCTTTCTCAAGCTATGCTCTATTTTTAATTTCTTCCTAATCTTGTCCCTTGAGTTAACTGGCTCAACATTACACTGTTTTCTACTCCCCAGTCCCTTGTCCCATTTTCTTTGCTAAAACACAACCCTCAATTATTCCCAGCATCTACCTCCTCTGTTCCAGTCATATTCTGCTGAATAGAACTGGAATTATAACATCTTGCCTGGTCCACATTGCAGCTGAAGAATTCTTTTACTTTTCCTTAATCGATTGTCTGTTGCAACTCCCACAGCAGCCTTTCCAATGTCCCCTCCTCAAGCTTCCCATGCCATTTTGTTTTCCAGCCCTCTTGGCAGAGGAACATGCCTCACATTTGCTGAAAATTGAGACCATTCTGAGTAAGTCCTCCCTTCTCACTTACTCTGCATCTCAGCATCTCTTGATCTTATCCCCCATTCTCTGCTCTTTTACTCCAGTCTCTGATGAAGAGTGGTTCTTTTCATTAAGGCCAACTTCTTTAACTGTGCCCTTGATCATATCCCTCCCATCTCCTTTAGCATGTTGTGCTCTCTCTCTCTCTCTCTCTCTCTCTCTCTTTCTCTCTCCCCTTCAATTTCTTTCTGTCTACTGGTTCCTTTCCTGCTTCCAACAAACACTCCCAGGTTTCTCTTACCCATTTGACTCTCTTAGCTCCACAAACTTTTGACTTTTGCATCTCCTCTCTTTCACAGTCTGGTAAAAACCTTTCTAAACCTATTAAATACTTCTTTTTCCTCTCATTCACTGAAAACTTTGCAATCAGAATTCTGACCCTATCACTCAAATAAAATTGCTTACTCCAAAGTTATCAATGACCTTGAATTCCACAATCCAATGTATTTTTCTCAATCATTATTGTTTTTCAGCTCTCTTCAGTATTTGACCCTGATGACCATGCCTTTCTTCTGCCCTGAGTTTTTCTGATAATGTTCTCTTGGTTTTACTCTTACCTACTTGAATATTTTTTCTTACTCTCCTTTGCTGGGTCATCACTAATGTCCTACCCTCTAATAAAAGTTATATCCCAAGGCTCTGTACTTCACCCTCTTCTTTTCTCTTTACATTTTCCCTCTTGATGACCTCATAAGCTCCAATGGACTCAATTATCATTGCTATATAGATGACTCTCAAATTTCTGCATTTCTATATCTACAGCTTTCCTGAACTCCAGTCTCATCTCACCTATTGCCTACTTGACATTTTGAACTTGATGCATGCTCTATATTGGCATTTCAAAATGAATACATTCAAAACAGAATTTATATAATTTCCTCCAAAACTATCCCTTAATTTTTCTATTTCTATTAAGGATACAATCACTGTTTCAGTAATCCAAGTTCAAAATCTCAGTCTTAGAATTACTTGTTTCCTTCAAAACTCAGTCCAAATGCCCCCTTCTACATAATGCCTTTTGTATTTCCCACAGTTGTAATGACTTCTCATTTTCCATAGCCCCATCTATCCAATATATTGTCAAATTTTGTCAGTACTGTATCTACATCTACTTCCATTCATATCTTTCTCTCCACTCACATAGTCACTACCTTAACTTAAACCCTTACCATCCTCTCACCTATTCTATTACAGTGTAACATTATAACAATGCTATTACAACAGCATTCTAATTGATCTCCCTGCCTCAAGTCTCTCTCTTCTTCAATCCATCTTTCACAGTGGTCAAAATCATATTCTTAAACATGTCTAACCATGACACTCCCCCTGCTCAAAAATCTTCAGTAGATCTCAATTTTCTTTAGGCATCAACAATAAGCCAGGCACAGAATCAAACACAGAATCCAAAGACTGGCATCTAAAGCCCTTCACAAATTGGATCCCCTTTCCATCACAATCTTATTACATGATATTCTCCTTCATGTTCTCTATAGCTATCCAAACTGGCTATTTCTCATATATAACATCATAGTTTAATCTCTGTACATTTTTATAAGTTGCCTTTTATGTATTGCCCCTTGTAATCCTTAAGTTTCTTCAAAGTAAAGCTCAAACTGTACTCTTTACACACGACTCTCTCTTGTCCCCCAAGCTGGTAGTTCCTACCTGCCAAAACAACTATATATATTCTATGTTCTATATTTGCATATATGTATACATATGCATGTGTATATTTATATATGTGTGTACACATGCATATACACACACATACATGCACAAACACACAAATATCTATAGGGCATAGTAGGAGAACTGAATACCACTATCACATTTATTTTATCTTACTTCTGACATATTTAGTTTATAAGTATTTTAAAATTTCATTTTAAATCCAGTGATATTATCTTTTTATTCCTCTGGATGTACATATTGCTTCTCCCCATAGAATGCAATATCCTTGAAAGGAAGAACAAAATTTCATTTTTCCAAATGCTCAGTGCCTCACCTGAATCTTGACATAATAGGTCCTTAATAAATGTTTGTTGATTGATAGATTATCTTTCCATGTCTACCTCTACCTTATACATACTGACTCCCCATTATAATATAAATTCCTTGAAGGCAGGAATTGTCCTGCTTGTGTATGTATCTCCAGGGCTTAGCATAGTGCATGGTACAAAGTAATCACTTGATACCTGTTTTTTCATCCATTCACTCATTAATTCATTCATTTATCCATATAACATATTTTCATGTAATATGTTACAAATACCTATAGGGCATAGTGTGAGAATTGAATACCTCTGTCATATGTATTATACCCTACCTCTACAACATTTAGTTTATAAGTATTTTAAAATTTCATTTTGAAAAAGATTATTTTCTTGTTTCCTTGGATATTTATACATCACTTATTTCAAATGGAAAAAGAAGTGAACAATCTTGTCTTTCATTCCAGCAGAAGGTTTGGTGAAATTGAGCTCCATTCTGTAGGTAGTGTTTTTGCCCTCCTCCTAATCCTCATGTGTTCAGTGTAATTGCCTCTATAAGAGAGATGCCTGTTTTTGAAGTCAGAGTTTCCAATATTTCTCAAATCTCTCATGGAAAGTTCTTAATCTCTTAGCTGTGTGTTCATCATGTATTTATCTTACTCTCATAGAGTTACAGAATCACAGACTCTCAGGCCTGGAAGGGCCTTCAGTAGCTACCTAGTCTCAACCATATCCAAAAGGAATCCCCATTACAACATTCCCCATGAGTATTTGTCGTCATGTGAAATAAATTCAAGGCCCTTCACTATGAATGTATCAATATCCCTTTAAAATTGTGGTGCCCTGTATAGAACATGTTACTACAGGTGGGGTCTGAAAAAAAGGAAAGTACAGTGGGAATATCAAGTCAAGTCCAAACAAATCAACAAGAATTATTAAGCATGTATTATGTCCTCATAATGCTATCACTTTTTTCCCCTTAAAACTAAACCAATATCACATTGACTTTTTTTTTAAACTCTGCCACACATCTCACTGTTTTCCCTCTAGAAGATATTCCACAATGACCTCTGTGCAGAAATGTCTAGTATCTTCTCCGATAATTTCTCTCAAGTTTTACCCATAAATTTATGTTAATGTTACCTTTAAACAAATGTCTAATTTAAGCATAAACTCAGTTTCTGTAACAGCAGAGAAGATGGGAGTCAGTTTAACTGCTATAAACTCAAGTAAACTCAAGTGAAATCCCTTTATAATTCTGGGGTTAGGGGTCAGGACTAATCTCTGCCTTTTAGACTAAACATATTTCAGACTTTTTTCTGTAATTGTTATTTTTTAGGAAATGTGACTTTGAGTACATTTAAAACTACATCCACATGTGAATCAACTGTGTGGTAACATGGCATTCAACAATATAAATCTCACTTAAATAGGTTTTAAATTCTAGCAGGAGCTAATTTGGAATATAATATCAATAACTTTTCATTTATTTATCTTTTTAAGTCATGAAGACACAATGTGAATCACACATACACACATATCACTGGATTTGGCACTAAGAAAAATAAGGTTTTAAATCTCATGTCAGATAGTGATAATCCCATCAGAACAATAAATTCTGATTTTGGATTTCCATTTTTTTGTGGTTCAGGCAGAAAATCTCTAGAATGAGAAAGTAGCTAAATGGATGAGAAAAATCACATTTCTTCTCATCTTCCCTTCACAAGCCATTCATGTTCTTTTTATGTTAAGGCTTAGCTTAACATCTTATTCAAGGCAAGTGTTTAATAAGTGTTTAATAACTACTTGTTGGATAAAGAGTCTTTTACAGTCTTGAGCACAGACTCTTTCCCTCATAAGTGGAGACGATAAGGCATTGACAAATTAAGACTTTCCAAAATTATTTGATTGAGCCAGGAATAATTTTCACCTCTACTTTTACAACATAGTGCCAAACTTTGTTCTTGTTGTTGTTAATATATTCCCACTGTGTTTGCTTTAAATATAAGATTTGGATACATGCTAATAACTGAGTAACTACGTTGATGAATAACTAATGTAATCTATCTAATTCTATTTTGAGTTCAGAAAGTCCATATGTGTTCTTAGAATTACAGCTTTCTCAAATTACTTTCTTGGTGATTAGTGTGACATTGTCAAATCTATATAATCCATTGGAAATCAAGCTATAAATACTTATATATTCGTTAGTTTCAGTTATGTCTGACTCTTCATGACCCCAGGTGGGGTTTTCTTGGCAAAGATACTGGAGTGGTTTGCCATTTCCTTCTCCAGTTCACTTTATAGATGAGGAAACAGACAGACAGGTGTAAGTGACTTGCCCAGGGTCACATAGCTAGTAAGTGTCTGAGGCTAGATTTGAACTCAGGAAAATGAGTCTTTCTGACTCCAGGCTTGGTGCTCTACCCAATGTGTCTCTTAGCTGCTCTATATATTCATTGTGTATAGAAAATGCTAATAATAACTGTTCTCAATGAATGAGCAGTTTAAATATACTCATACGTAGAGATGAACATGCTTTCAATTAAAAAAACAAAACAAAACAAACAGGTTGCTTTTTAAGTGAGATGAACTGATACACTCTAAAAATCCTGAAATTATGAAACTTGAAAGGATGTAGTGTTTTTAGATTTAACCAAGAGTCAGTTTTAGTTGGATTGCTTACCTTCTTTAAGATGGTGGGGGGAATGGTAAAAACAAGAGAAAAAAACAAAATTAAACAAAACATGGAGTATCAGAAAAAGGGAGATATTGAGTGCCCCAGTTAAAATCTGTATTGTTTTCCCAAAGGCAAAAAACAGTTACAGATCCACTGTTCATTACTTTGGATGTGTCACATTTGCTAGTATGACAAGATGTATTATGGATGGAGAGTTTTACAGATGGAGGAGAAATCTCTTTCCAAGTTGTTTATTTGATTTTTTTTTCCCCATTTGTTCCTTTATACTATACTGGCCAACCTTGGGATAATGGGATTACTTTATGCTTTCTGCACCATCATCAGGCTCTGGTTGACTGAACAGAGGCCAATGGCAAGAGAAATAAGATGGCTGTAAAAAAATGTAAAAAAATTGGAACTTAAAAAAAAAAAAGGTACAACCAATAACTTGCCCTTAAATTTAAAAGGAACTAAATGAGGAACTTCTGGACAATTTATCTTGCTGTTTACTGATAACAAGTCACTTTGTTTTTATGTGCTCAGTCTAGTATTCCATAATTTATTTGAAAGAAGATGAGAAATAATGTAGATAAATGATGAAGTGTCAGGGTCTGACGCTCTTAAATGAAGCTATTATGGTCAAAGAGAAAACGTAAAACCTGCGGCTCATTATGAGAGTGTTCTACTTGTCAGTTAAGTGAAAAGGCCTGGAATGATTTCCAGTTTATTTGTCATTGCAGTTATTAAAGCTGTCTTTTTGGTGCCATGAAAATGAATTGAAGACTTTATTCGAAGTAAATTTGTACTAAAGCTTTCAGATGTATCTTATGTGAGCTCAGTGAGGCAGGAAAACAGCTTAAAAGCTGAAATATTACAAGAAGGCAACTACCAAAGTCTTGAAACCCATGCGAATATATATATATATATATATATGTCTCAAGGAATTTAAACTGGTAAAGGAAGAGTTTTCTTAGCTGATAAATAAAGGGTTGTCTTTTTTTCTTTTTTCTTTTTTGTTAGTTATCCCATGGAATTCCATATGTAATTGAGTCAATTATTGACCTATTAAACTGTAAGCAACCAGAGGGGATGTAGAGTCTCATTTTTCATCTTTGTATATGTGGTACCTAGCACAGAGAAGAAACCCAATAAATATGTGTTGAATCTAATTTAAATGCCTGAACAATATGCATACATATTTATG
>NW_020954594.1:11288379-11319736 GCF_900497805.2 Vombatus ursinus
AAGAAGAAGAAGAAGAAGAAGAAGAAGAAGAAGAAGAAGAAGAAGAAGAAGGAAGATGAGGAGAAGGAGAAGGAGAAGAAGGAGAAGGAGAAGTAAGAAGTAGTAGTAGTATTAATAGGAAAAGATTTAGCTGTATGTGAAGTCATAGTCAGCCAATATCTACAAATCGAGATAGCAGAATTCCCTTGGTGCTAAGACCCTAAGATAATTTTTTAGGAAACAGAAAGTATCTCCTCCTTTTTTCTTATATACCAGATAAGTGATAAAATGCAATTCAGCCTTCATCAGAAAAAGTCAGAATTCTAGATTACTTAATAAGTTAGTCGTTGATAAGGCATTATCAGCATTTCTTCTCTGTATACATGTTTGTAGATTAAGGTACAGTTGAACAGAGTGGATAAAGAACTGGAATCAAATACTGCTTCAGACGTATGTAACCCTTGATAAAGTCATTCCATCCTTATAGGCTTCAGTTTCATCTCTAAAATAAAGGGGTTGCTGAGTTCAAATCTGGCCTCAGACACTTGACACTTACTAGCTGTGTGACCTTGGGCAAGTCAACCCCAATTGCCTTACCAAAAAGCAAAAAATAAAAAAAAAAGGGTTGTACTAGATGTCTTAGGTCCCTTCCATGAAGTAGCTGGTAGATAGAATGCTGGGTAAAAAAGACCTGAGTTCAAATCTAGCCTCAGACACTTAGTAGCCATGTGACTTAAGCAAGTCACTTAACCTCTGTCTGACTCAGTTTTCTTAACTATAAAATGGGAATAATAAGACCACCTACCTTCCAGGGTTGTTGTAAGTATCAAATGAAATCAGTGTTTAGCACAATCCCAAGCCGATTGTTAGCACTTAATCAATGCTTATTTCCTTCCAGCTATATATCTATGATTCTATGATCTTCATGTTCTATCCCTGACACATGCACAATTAGTAAGAAGTTTTTGATTATCGACTAGTCCTATTTTAAACAGTGTAGATAATGAAGTGTTCAGGAAAAAAAAAAAAAAGAAGCAGGCCAAGACCTACCTCTAAGAAGTTCAAAATCTAGCTCTAATATTCCGAAATGTAAGGCAAATGTGAGAAAACTTAGATTAAATATGTCAAGGTAATAATAATTGCTGCTCTTTGTTAATAAATAAAAGATAAATGAACAAATAAATGAATGAATAAATAAACAAATAAGTAAATAAAAACAGTTTAATCTGATTTTCTGGCATGGGGAACTGAGGGAATCAAAAGAGAAGATTCTTTGATTTTCTTGATTTTTATCATTTTAATTTTGATAAAAAATAGTTGATTTCAATTTTGTTGATATCAAGTTTGATTTTATATTTGTTAATATTAGATCTTGAAAATAGTGAAAATTCAAAAAAAAGATATTTTATACTCCAGTATAAGGAATTAATAGTCAGCATAGATTTTTAAAATTCTGCTACAAATGTGTTTATACTTATCTTGTATGGGCATTATCTTTCATCTTTGAAAGATGACACTTACAGATATTGAGTTCTACCTATGTGTACATGCCAATGAGCTGTTAGTAGCCTTTTCCATGCTGGGACATATGCTGAGTCTACCTTTCAGACAAGTCAGCTATTAGCAGAGACTGATTCTTCACCCTTGCCTCACTCACCCAGGCCCTTCCTTTGAGCAAAAGTCTAGTTTACACCTGGCTATATTACTACAAAGTTAACCACAAAAGGAGAAATTAAAGCTCAAATTTATGTAGAACTATGATCTCTGCTTTAAGGAAATAAATAGTGAATTTCCTTCTATTTGGAGGCTGGAGAGTAACATGTTAAAACTATTAGAGTGGCTCAGAGAATGTGTTGAAAGTTGAAGATTTTCATTATTTTTCTTAATTTTCTTTAGTTGCCTTTTTCATATTGGAGATGAAATTGCCATTTAGGATTATAGATTAATATATATTTAAGTCACCCGGGTCCCTTTCCGCAGGTGAAAGATGAATCTAGAAGATGAGGGGCACAGAAATAAGATGCAATCTAGAATTTCTTCTTCTTTCTATGCAGACCTCCTTCTTTCTCACCCTGCAACTTGCCTATCCTCCATATCCTGAACTGATGTATAGGGTATATTTTCCATTTGTAGTTCATTCATTCCAATGGTTTAGATGATTGCCTTCCTCGGTAAAATCCAAAACAATACACAGAATGACAACACCGACAAAAAACACTTCATCTCACCACACGTTTCAGACAGAAAAATGTCAGACCACTGGCTATGTTTCCTAATCCTAATGCTTATTGTTCCTAGTTAGTTCTGCTTACAGAAAGGTGTTGAAAGGAGTGAGCTATTTGAACCAGGAGTGAGGTACAGGGATATCAGTTTGCATTCTCTGTATCAGGCATGGAATTAGACTAAATGTGACAAGCATGAAGCCATCCTCCAGGGCATGAGACTATTGAGAAAGCTAAATTCTCTTTGGGTCAGGCACTGGCTGTATTTCTTGAAGGGAAGGGGAAAGATATTCACAAAAAGACATAAGGAAATAAGCACTGAATAAGAAATTCTGTGTCTAGCTTTTCTTTCCTCATATCACTGTGTTAAGAAAAATAATTTACTATTGCACCATCTGACAACTTGTGTTTATAGAATTTTGAAAATGGCTTAAATGTTAGAACAGACTGGCTTTGTTTTCTTTATCTTTTACAAAACATATATCTCTTATTCCACCCCCCATCATTATCACCATTTTCCCCTGTCATTCCCTTGTTCTCTTTACCTCTATCCCCATTTTCCTTGTTCTAGCATTATTTATAATCTTGTACCATTCTTTTACATTTACTGGTGGTTTCGGATGCCAAACCTCTTTTGGCAGCTTTTCCATATAGTAATTATATGTTCATAAAAACAGGTTGCCTAAAATTTCCTTATTTATGCAGTATAAACTGTTTTTTTTTTTCTAGTGAAAGGCAAGAGTCAGACCATGACATTTTCAGGACTTGTTAAATGAAATAAAAACATGGACACATTTTATACTCCTGAGTTTGCTTCTTTGACCCTGGACCCATTTAGCAATCACCAAATGCTAACCACCTCTAAAATAATGTATCTGTTCTAGTGGAAGTATGGTAGTGATTCTCATGGCATTGTTTAAAAGCTTAGGGCACCTTTAAAACAGAATTCCATAGATCTTGCTGAAGTTGCAAAAAACACAAACATAAATTCAAACAAATAAACAAAAAACATAGTATACATTGTTCTATATACTGGTTTGATAAATTAAATCCAGAGGAATTCCATGTAATTGCCTTGGATCATACCGAGTCATGGGAAACCTTTGGTTTCAGGTAGCAATTTTTTCCACAACAACACTTGGCCTCAGTAGCCTGATCTCAAAGATGTTCTTCTCAATAAAGGATAGTTATTTACCAGGAATAAGGTGATTGTGGGAACAGAGATACCATTGATGATATTTGAGTGTGCTATTAGTTGCTATTATTTAAAGCTCATGAATGAAAAATGTAATTTTTATCTGAATGTGTATACTTTTTTTTTTCTAAACACTAAGAGAAACATTTCCCTGAATTGACCAGGATCTGAGATCATGGAAGACATAAAAGCATAATTGCATAAAGATCCTAAATTTTGAGGGGATTCTTAAAATCAGAACTAGAAAGAATCTTGGATGTCTAGGCTTGTCAAATTATAGAAAAGGAAATTAAGACCTAAAGATGGTGACATGCTCAAGGTCACACAGTTAGTAAGTACTGGTGATGGGGGAGGGTTCCTAATGACTATGGTCAGATTCTCATAATTCTTTCCTTGGCAAAATCAGGGTGAATTATCTTTCCTGGATAGTGAATTGGGAGAAATTAATTTTCCTTTTGTCTGTTGATCCATGGGCAAAGAGCTTAAAGGTAGAATAACATGATAAATTTCTTTATGCGTGCTATAATGTAAATATAAGCTACCCTTTTAATTGTTAATATTCTAATCTCCTAAAAGTAATGCCTACATGCTTATGGAACATTAGGTATCCTGAACTTGATTTTTTAAAAGTTAAAATTTCATGTTATGATACTTTGATGAGTATTGGTAGAGGATTTAAGATTCTTTATTCTTCAACAATACTAGAATATGATTCTAGATGAGGTATAGTTTTCTGAGTGAACTGCTATTATTGAGACTATGAAAGATGGAAATCCCATTTATATGATTGAGCATTACATAATATCAATTTCACAAATCTCAGTCCCAATTCATTGTTGTAAAAACCCACTCCTCTAAAGTGATTGTTTGCTAATTCATTACTTCAGTTCTGTGCAGGGAACTGAGGAAGTTGTTCTAGGAAATAATACTTCTGTTAAAATCAGTAACAACACAAAATGACAAAATGTTCTACTGATGCTTTCTCTGTTTCCTGATGAATAAGGAAATTTCCCACCTATGTGCTTCTTATGGAAAGAAATTACTTATTTTGTGGCATCTATCCACTTATCTTTATTTATGAAGCTCTTCATCATAGTACCTATGCCCTTGTGATCCCCAAGGTATCATTCAGTTCCCTGGTGGGACTAACTCAGTCCATTTTATAGTTTTTCTGCTCACTAATGGAATAATGGAGGGTCTTTATTTTTCAAGACATCATTTGGTGAGGTGTGCTGAATAATATAGTGTGTTGGGAGGTTGACTTTATATAATGGCAAATAGGTGTACCTTATGGTTTAATAGACACAAGGAAAAGAAAAAAATTCAGATAAAATTGTAGCAAAGGAGAACTTTGTTTTGGTTTGGATATAAAGATTATGTGCTTTGATCTTATAGTTAGAAAACAAAGATTCACAAATTTTAATGAGGGACGGTTGGAAGTGAATGCAACTGGTAGGTGAATGGAAGTCAGAAAACATTTTGTAATACTTAAAACAATTTGATTGAAGGTATATAATAAGACGAGCTTCAGTTCTAATTTAGAGATAATCACATAGTTCTCACCCTTCCCTCTAACTCAGTGGTTTATTCCTGACATACCTAAAGATTTTTTGGAGGTTATTTTGTTTCATTTCTTATATGCCTCACATTATAGGGTGTGTGGAAGGATTTCTTTCCCCTCACAAAAACTGGGATTCATTTATAATCTTTTACTTTTGATTCAAAGTATTTTGTTCTTATTTTGAAGGCCATATTTTATATTGGAGAATTAAAAAAATAAATACTTTTGTATCTAACTTCAGATTATCTATTGCAAGTATTAAGGAAAAAAAGGTTGGTTGAGCAACTTCTACATACAAGGCATTGTGTGAAGCCCTATGAGGGCTATAGGATAGTTTAAACATTATCCTGCCTTCAAAGAGTCTGTAGTTTATTTGAGTAAACAATATCAGAATGAATCAGATTGTTGACTTAAAACTGCATGTGATCTTAGAGCTCATCTAGTCCAACCTTCTCTATATATTAACGAGGATAAGAAATGTTAAGCAATTTGTCCAGTGTTACACAGCAAGGAAGTGGCAAACTTGGAATTGGCACCTGAGTCCTCTCACTGTAAACCTAGTAATTTGTACTTTTACAACAATCCTATGAGGTATATAGTAGAATTATATTAATTTTTAACGTATGGAGAAATTGAGGCATAGAATTTTAGAAATAAATAAGTAATAAAATATATAAATACCAGTTTAATAAAGTAATAAATTATTTTTACGAGGGAAATCCCAATTATTTGCTCAGGTAATTATCTAGGTAATGGTTTCTAGGGAAGAGGGATTACTTTAGGCACAGTTGATAAAATCAGACTTTTCTGAAGGAGTGAAACTTGAAATACATGTAGGTTGGGCTTGAACAAGAAGATAAAGTAATTCTAAGTAAGTAAAAGGTTATGAGAAAAAAGGACATTAAGATTTTATTCAATGCAGAGAGTTGTGTATGTGGGTAAAGAAATACAATACAGAGATATTTTGATCTACATGCACGAATATATTAAGTAGAAGGCTCTAATTTGGGGCATTATTCTAATTGATATCTGGATATAAATACATATACACATACACATATGTATGTGTATATGGAATATATATGTACATTTAATTTTTATTTGATTTGTGACAATTATAATATGAAAACAAGACTCAGGAAGTTATTTAAATATTTTACAAGGCCTGGTTTTATTACCATATTGATTATGTCTGCACAAGCAACACAAATTAGAGATGTGGGCAGTCATTCAGTAATTTGATCACATTCAAAAATGCATTTATTTAGAATAAGTTGGATGGGAGCAAAAAGATTGACTTTATCTCTCAATTTCAATTTTTGTATGGAGTGAATGTACCTGGTGCTCATAAAGTAGTCCCAGGTTCCTCTCAAATCTATGTTTAGCCTACTGGGTAATACAACTTTCTCCAACTTTGAGCTGTCTGCCTTTCAGTATGTTGTTTAAATTTGAAATTATGATGTGTTGCATTTCTGGATGTGAGCTCCTTGAGGGCAGGGGCTCAACTGCGTGTGTGTGTGTGTGTGTGTGTGTGTGTTTCTATTTCGAGCAAATAGCATAACTCCTGGCATACAGAAGGTACTTAAAGTACTTTGGAATTTACTAATATATTAACTCTTGTAAATGTTAATGTTTATTAACATTTTTAATTTTAATTAACATTGTTAATTTTTATTAAATGTTAATTCTGCTAAATGTTAAATTTTCATGTTAAGGATGTAAATTAGAAAAAAATAAGAATAAAGGGTCTTATCATTTAATGCAAACAGTATTCTTCTATAAATATTCTACCAAGGGAAAAATAACATTTGTATTAGGTGGGAAATATTACTTAACAGAGTGAAAAATTAACATTATAAAACATCATGACTTTGCAACGTCCCTAAAAGTGAGAAGATTAAAATTATGTATTTTGTGGGACGAGAACTTAACTAATGGATTGAAATTAGCTACATTTGCTAAATGTTATGTTCCAAAACAGAATGACAGAATGTTATGTCCAAATTAATGATAAAAGAATTATAAAAATATATAAAATAATTATAAAAAAGGCAGCATTCTGCACATTTAAAAAAACAAAGCTGGAAAAATACTGATTTAATGTGGCATAGTAGTGTTTTGGGTGGTTTTTTTTTTTTATTTTTAGCTTAACATTTAGCAGTACTTTTTCCACTTTAGCACTGGTAGCATATTTTCACTGTGTAGTCAACTATGTAGGATACCTTGTTGGAGTAGTACAGCAGTGAGGAGCTCAATGTCTCAAGCTCCCTTTTGTTAAAAGCAAAGAAAGGCCAAAACAAGCAACAAGAGATGATGAAGGCCACAGAATGACTACAGCAAAGAATGTTAAGGATGTCAGAGAGTCACATGGTGGTATCCATTAAAGGAGTAGTTATTTTAACCTGGCATCTTCTGACATGCAGCCCCTATTTTAGATATAACCTAGTTACGTGGAAGTTTTATCTAAAGAACAATCACAAACATAGAGAGCTTCTTGTTTCTTTCACCCAGGAATAGGAAATGACAGGTAACATCAGAGAATTGTAAAGCAAGTGACTTCAGTAGTCATTTGGTCAATTCTCCTGCCCCTATAAGACATAATTGTTCCTAAATTTTATTGTTAAAAATCATTAAGAAAAAAACTGATAGAGGAAATTATGGAAAGACTTCTCTGAGAAGATGCATATTGTCCTAAATAATTCTAAAAATGCAAAGACAAACTTCATAGATGCACACAGACTGATTTAGAATGAACAGGCCATACCACATATATTTTTGTTTTACTTTACTGTAATAGATGATATAACATTAAAGCTTTTATTTTTAATCAAAAAGCAAATAGTTCAAATATTAAAAAAGAACAAAAAAGCTTATACAATTCAAATGAATTCAATAAATATTTACTAAGTGGTTTCTATGGGCAAAGTACTAAAATCCCATGATAGTGTTTCATTATTCTTATCATTGAGAAATTCTTTCTTAAATCAAACCTGCTACTATGATACATTCTTTATTTATAGACTACAAGGTGTCCTGGCTCACTTAATCTTTCCTCAAAAGCACAGAATTGTAGGCAAAATTGGGAAGTAAGCTAATTTGATTTTGGGAAGCCTAGTTTCTTGATTACCATCCAGCTATCATACTATTCTATCTGTATCCTTAAGCATTATACCATCTGTTCTCAGGTTGGCAGTGTCATCATACTTTTCCCTTTCAAGGTCTGATTCTAGGAAGAACTGAAAACATTCAGACTAAAGTAGAAATGTCTGATAACTTAAAGTCTGTTTCTCCCAAAGAATTTGCATTTTGACAAAAACCAAAGCTTCCTACCCCTCAGAGGTAATCCAAGGTATCATCAATCAGGTGAGAAAGGTTTTTTTTTGTTTTGTTTTGTTTTGTTTTTGTTTTTGTTTTTGTTTTTTTTCCCCAGCCTTTGGTGAGGGGGAGGGCATGTCTTTGCCTTTACTTTGAAATGCGTTTGGATCTGCTTAAAAAGTATTGTTTTTACCCTTTTGATCACTTTAAAACTTCTTCTTTGGACCCTTTTGATTCCTCTAGTTTTCCTTCCAAAAAGGTGAACACCAGAGCTTTTTCCCACTATAATAATCCTAAAAGCACCTGACTTGTACTAAGGAGCATACAGCACAAAGGTTTCTTCTCACCTCTGGTTCATCACATTCCCTTTGAATATCACACCACATCTCCAACTGAATATAGTCATTGTCTCTTCTGTTTTATAACACATCATGCAAGTTTCACTTTCATTTTTTTAAAAGTAAAAGGAATTAAATCTCCCTTCACATATGCACGATGGTGTAACACAAATTGGCAACATCTGGGGAGCTTTATATTGAAGATGACACCCTCTCCTTAATGCTTGCTGTTTGGTTTTAAAACATTTTTTTAACAATGACTAGATCTAAAGGCAGAATGTTTGAATAAGCTATGAATTTCCAGTTATGTCACTTTGTGTCAAGCATTATTCCAACATATTTACTAGCATTTCAGCAGCAAGAAATACCTAAGATGTTTCCATGTATAATTAATAATGTGATCAGTAAAAACTAGTATACAGAGGAATCAAACTCATAAAGTTATACATGAATTAAAGATAAAATTGGTGACATCTCACTACTATTTTTTTGTCTGATCTATCTATAATTCAGGCTGCCTAACTAAACTTAAATATAAATACTAGAGTTAGGGTATTTGCAGAGCACTAAGCTGACAAGGACTGAGTGCTGGCTATTATTTCTGTTTGGAAGTCAGAGATTTGAGCTATTCATTTTGTAGTTCAACAGTCATCACCACAATTCCTTGAATTCCCAAAGCTTTTCATATGGCTTCCTCAAGGACAGCTATCATGTCTTAGCTGCTGCAATGACAGATGGGATATAACGTGTCATGTGATGGATAACACTGGAGCCACAGTACTTAATCCTTCTAATACTAATAGCTGCATTATCATAGAGATTTATGAGAATGTCAGTTTCAAGTTCCCAGTTCCATTCATGGGTTTTTAAAACTTCAGCTGCAAAAAACATGCATCCATCCCATTAATTCTAATTATCATGGTTCATCTTCTCAGCAGTTTTGCACTCCGGAACCTTTCAGTGCAAATTAACGTACCAAAAAAGTGTATTAATTAATATTTGTAGCTTTTAATTTCTGCAAGAGTGTTGTCTGGAAGCAGCTGGCAGTACAGGGCCGCCGCTGCTATTGAATCTTTGCCAAACAAGTGCAGATGTAATTTTGTTATCTCTTGCTTAGTCATTTACGCAAATTAATTTGAACAATTAGCCTTTTACTGGTCCTTCATGAATCATGCAAAAGGGATCTGCCAAAAATTGCTAGTTGACAGAAAAGAATTGGTTAACACTGTGCATTTTGTAGGAAGGTAGCATGGACTGCAAGTCGATATGATTTCATACCATAGGACATATGTTTAAAATTCTATTGTATGTTTTATTTACCACTTTGAAACAAACTTGAGAAATTCTTATAATGAAAAGCAAACCTACAATGGGAAGGTTAAGTTCATAGCAGCTTTCAAAAATTAAGTGGGTTATCTGATCCGGATATCACCTGAGTTAAGCAGATCTGCAAAATGGGACTACATATTACATTAGAGAAGGACCTATTTGAAAGATTTCATTGTTTTCTCTGACTCCTGAAGCCAAATATTTCCCTCTGATTCTCTCACTCTATTCTGCAACATGAGTGGGTATGCAATTTATGGTGTTTATATATTGGTTTATAATATATATGAAAGATTACAAGCTCTATATTACAAGCTCTTGTCTTGTTTAACTTTCTGTCCCTTGATGTATCAGGCAGAGAGCCTTATTCTTAGTCAGTACTATCAATATGATGTGTTTATCAATTGAATTGATACCTAGACACTTTCTAATTTAGTTTTTTTTTAAGTAACTTTTCAAAAATTTTAAAGTGACTCGAGGCCTGTTTTAGCATTATTCACATTGTTCATGTGGAACCATCTCAGAGGTTCTTTATAATGAAGTTATTTTATTTTTTAGGTAACTAAAGAAAATTGGATAAGGTATAAAATAGACCAGTCTGAAATTAAATTCTTATATTTTGTAAATAGGCTTTATAGGACATTTTAGGAGTAGCAAATTGCTATTTCATTAATAATATTAGATGATAAACATAGGATTGCTTTATGTTAGCTGCAAAGCAGATTGGGTTCCTTATGTCTTAGTTTACCTAGTTCTGAGTTTTCTGGAATTATGAATCACTAAGCTCAGTAGTAAGAAAGCAATGGTTCTGTTGGTATTTTAGAATGTTCATTGCAACAACATGTTGAACTTAACATGTCTTTAAATCATTAGTACAAAAATGATGGTGACACAGATACTCTGTAACAGCAATAGTCTTCTGTTCATTTTACATAACTGAGAATTATGGAACATTTTGGTCTCCAAAAATTTAAAGTTGAGGACCATCTAAAGGACAGTTGAAAGGCTCATTGTGGGCACTGAGTAGGCTATAATCCATTACAAGAGATTATGCAGGACAAGAAATGTTTGATTGAGGGGAAGGGAAGATGGGCTAAGAGACAGTCCACATGCTCCATAAGTATCCAAACGATGTAAAGCTAATACAAGAAAGGTCCCTAGAATATTGAGTGGACTGCTAATGATAAACTTATTGTATATGATTGGTGAGAATCTCAAGGAAAAGCAGATGTGGATGAAGTATAATTTGATGTTGATATTAATGAACTCATAAGTCCATTGAAGTATTTTAAATCATGCTCACTTGTAATAGGCAAGTTCTCTTACTGTTTCGTATACTGTTGGATCTTGAATCAGATATTAAGGGATTAAATAGACATGCATTAAGACATCCACCCTTGTTGGATGCTAAGATAACATGAAAATATGCATTTGCAAAGTTAAGTGTATATATTAATATATGTTGATATGTTTTTATCAATGTGTTTATATTACTATGATTTTATATCTCTACTAGATTTTCTTTCCCTGTGAGAAGTGGGTTTATTATCTATATAGTGTATTATATATTATAATAATTATTAGATATTATGTATTATTAGATATTATATTACATGTTATATGTTCTTATATATTATATATTGTGCACCTATTATAAAGAATTCCTAATGATGTTAACTCTTATGATTAATGCACAGGGAAGCATGAACTTTCAGTAAATGCTTTGCAGCACATGTATAATCATGGATTTCACAGAAAGGTAAAAGAAGAAAAAGGACAATATCCCATAGATTTCCTACTTTTGTCAATTTCAAACAGACCTAAGATGACATCTCTATAAAATCACTGAACTAGCTATTTAAGAGTCAAAATGTTTTTCATTCATCTTACCAGACAATTGCTGCAGCGTTGTTAATCCATTTCAGTCATTGGGAATTTGCAAGACGCCAAGTTAACTGTTTTTCTATCGGTGCTTTTAGTGTATAACATACCCTGTCTCCTTGAGGGATGTCTCTTCAAATGAATTTTTGGTGGAATCATTCAGGTTTGAAGCAGGTGAATGTTGGGGGTGGACTAGAAATCAGGAAGTCTGGATATGAGTCTTAGGTCTACCATTGGCCGACTACGTAATGTCGGGCAAAGCACATCACTTTTCTAGGACTCATTTTACTTTTCTGTAAAACAATCATAGACTGGGATCTGACGGTCTTAGCTCAGTCCTCAACTTTATTAACCTCTCTACTTCATTTGACACTGTTGACTACCCCCTGCTCCTGAATGCTCTTTTTCTTTGAATGCTACTCCTTCCCTGGTTCTCCTCCTCTCTGTCTGATTATTCTTTCTTCTATCTCCTTTGCTGGACAGTCACCCACATAATGATTAACTGTGGTTATTCTCTAAACCTCTGTCCTGGTCTCCCTTCTCCCTCTCCCTCTTGATGGTATCATCATAATAGCTCTTCAGATGATATACATGCCTATATACATAGCCTCAGACTGTCCTTTGAACTTAATCCTATATTGTGATTGTTCAGTTGTTTTCAGTTGTCTGATTATTTGTGACCCCATTTGGGGTTTTCTTGGCAAAGATATTAGAGTAGTTTGCCATTTCCTTGTCCAATTCATTTTACAGATGAGGAAACTGAGACAAACAATATTAAGAAACTCATCCGCGGTCAAATAGCAAGTATCTGAGACTGGATTTTGAATTCAGGGAGATGTTTTCCTGACTCTAAGCCCAGTACTCTATCCACTATGCTACCTAGCTGCGCAATACCCACATTACTAATTGATTGTTGGACATCTCATAATAGATGTTCTGGAAACATTTCATATTGAACATTTCCAAAATAGATTGCATTTTCTTTTCCCCATAACCCACCTCTCTTCCAAACTTCCCATTTTATTTTGAAGGTATCACCATTCATCCAGTCTTTCAAGTTTGTAATCTCAGCATTATCCCCAATTACTTACTGTCACCCTATACATCCAACCAGTTGTGAAATTTTTCTATTTCTTCCTTCACAACATCTCTCAAATATGACACCTCTCCAATATAGTTCTTCTATCTTCATTTTTCTCCCTTTATAGCTTGTTCCTTTCAAAGATGTCCTCTCAACTGGTCTCCATTGTTAAATGACTTGCCTCTTTGTCCTTCAAAGTTTCTTACTCTGCTAATGTTTTAACCTGGGGCACCACTCCTGCTGTATCAAGCTTTTTTGTGTTCCTACTCCTTTTCTTCTGAGTGCTATTGGAGGAAGTACTCAAAATGTGCAGAGTCCACAGCAAATTCAAATTATCTAACTTTAACTGGTCTCCCTGACTCACAGCAATCTTTTTTTTTCATCTTTCTTTGCCTTTCTATCCTGCTCTCCACAGTACTGATCTACACTTTTTACATGATAAAGTCCTGAACACTACCACTTTCCCTCTCAGAAGATGGCCACAACTTCTACATTAGGGAGAATACTGAGGCCATCCATTACATTCATTCCCCATCCTCAATATCTATAAATATCTCTGTGTCCTCATCTCCTCTTTGAGTTCTCTCCTTCTTTCCAAAAAAAATTCATCCCAATCACTTTATTACTTTACTACTTTTTCCATCTCTCATCTTTTTTTTTTTCTTTGCGAGGCAGTTGGGGTTAAGCGACTTGCCCAGAGTCACACAGCTAGTAAGTGCTATGTGTCTGCGGCTGGATTTGAACTCAGGTCTTCCTGACTCCAGGGCCAGTGCTCTATCCATTGTGCCACCTAGATGCCCCTTTCATCTTTAATCTTTCATTCTTTCCTGGGCTCTTCTGTGATACTTACAAACATTTTTTAGGTCTCCTTTGCTGTGTGTGTATCTCTCTGTGTACAGAATACAGTATCCCCAGAGCCTTTCCTAAATAATGATCTACTATAACCTCAAAATACAGCCTTATAGTTCTCCCTTCTCTACAAAACTTCTAGAAAAAATAGCATCTGCCTTTATGCCCCTTCTTCTTGAACTCTAACTTTAGGTCCCACCATTATATTGAAACTGCTCTAAAATTCACCATTACCTCTTAAATTCCAAATCTACTCACAGCAGATTAAGTTCAATTTAAAAACAGACATCAAGAGCCTAAAATTTGCAAAGCTCTGTTCTAGATGTTCCCCAATGGGAATACCAGTCTTGTAACTCCTACTGCCCAACTGGATGTCCTCTCTATACTTCCAACTCACTATATCTAAAATGAAACTCATCTTAGATATGGTGAGTTGGAAATATAGAGAGGACACCCAATTAAACCTGGCCCTCCTCCCAATTTCCCTGTTTCTAATGATGGCATTACAATACTCATCACCCAGGCTAAAAACCTTTTGTCATTTCTCTCAATAACTAGAAGTATTTTAAATAATCTAGGATTAGAAATTAATAGAACCATAACAGGTACTAAGATATATTTAAAAGAGTTTTAGATTGGTGTTTGGGACCAAGGTGTTTAATCCCAGCTTCAACACATTATCTGTATTCCTTAAATAAATCGTGTACCTTTTCAGGAACTCACTTTCCTTATCTACAAAATTAGGGAGTTGAGCTAGTTTATCTACTAAGGTCTAAAGACCATGTGTTTTGTCCCTTTTACATTCTACCTTATTTAATATATTTTTGCATGCTTCTTCCTCCCATTAGATCATCAATTTTTGGAGGCTAAGGGCTATGTAACCAGTCACTAATCTGAAGGCACACAGGAGATGCTTAATAAATGTTTATTGCATTGTCAAATGGAATGTGAACATGCGAATAGATCTCAAATAGGTTCAGTTATGCTTTGGTGGAGAGAAGATTTTTACTGTACTTATTTCCAAAGATGATAGAAAGTAACACACCAATTCAATTCAGTCCAATTTTTAAAAGTCTTCACTAAGTACCTAAAATTTGCAAGGCTCAGTGTTATATACTAGAGATACAAAAAGGGGGATAAATGACTCAGTTCTTGTTCTTCAGGACCTCACAATCTAAAGAGGCAGAGGGAGAAAGATAAGACATTTACATAAATAACTATGACGTGAGGTAGGGTAAGCCTCTAGGCTTTACTTATAGCAGGAGAACTAAATGATACAGTGGATAGAATGACCTGGAGTGAGGAAAACTCATCTTTCTGAGTTCAAATCTGGCTTCAGATACTTTCTAGCTATGTGACTCTGGGCAAGTCATCTAACCCTGTTTGCCTCAGTTTCCTCATGATTAAAATGAGTTGGAGAAGGAAATGGCAAACTACTTCTGTACCCCAAATGCGATCACAATGAGTCTAAAATGACTGAACAACACAATATAATTATAGTCAGGTCTCATTTCTCTCCAGGCTTCATGCACTTGGATTTTCTCTATCATGCCCTTCCCTCCTTCTCCTCCCCCAACCCAATTCTCAACTTCCTTTTCCTGAACACTGTCACTTTCTGTCTCAGAAGATGGTCACAACTTCTGCATTACAGAGAATACCTGTGTGGCTTTGGGCAAGTCACCTAAACTCTCCAGGCCTCAGTTTCCTCATCTGTAAATTGTGGGGATTGGCTTAGCTGGCCTCTGAAGTTCCTTATTCCTTTAGATCTCCGGTATTGTGATCTAGTCTTAATTCTCAACTCTAAGTGATGACATTTTAAAATGCTAAATGTACCAAATATTGTGACATTCACTTGGACTGATGCCAGGGAAGGAGGATGGTGGCTTTTTTTAGGTCCAAATATTGAGCCCAAGGATATTTCTGAGAAAAAACTATGCTTCTATGGAATAACATTTCTGTTCACTTTGGTAAAGTCTTACTATGTATTCATGAGTTAGCAAACAGAGAGTTAGGGAAGCTACCCATCTACTTTTAGGGGTGGGGCTTTGGTGTTGCATTAAACTTCCAAAGGATATATGTTCAGGGAAGACTAGTACTCTATTGTGAAGGCTTACCAATTTCTTTTCAGGGCTGCTCATCCACCTTTGGTGTTCACCTTTCACACAAATCTCATCTGTCTCCAAGAAGCAGTACCATGTGCAACAGCCACACCCCAATTAAAATAGACAAACAAAAATCTCAGCAGATGGGTAACTGGCAGATCTCAAACCCATCGGTGAATTAGGGGGATGTCCACCTCAAGCATGCAAAGACTTCCCCTGGTGGAATGGGTAGAAGAGAACAATTTGTTCCAATGACCATGAAGGTGGCTGAAGCAGGCACTGTGGGGCACTTAGAGCTTGGTCAGACATTGAAGATACCAAGGTAATCCACTGCCTCCTGAGTCATCACTAGTCATCCTGACTTTTATCTTCCCATTGAACTTCCGTGATTCTGGAAGAGACAGTGACATTGATGATTTTGTGGAACTCTGCCTTACTTAAATACAATTCAGGCACAAGTTAAGACATAACAGAGCGGTATCATTGGTTTTCTTTGAAAAGGGAGGTCATAAAATGACAAACTTCTAAGGCATGGTACTGAAATGTTCACATTGTCTAGCATATTTTATCTTCAGATAGAAATAAATAGATTTCATATTTTAATGTTTTTTTTGGAGCAGTATACCAGAAAGATTGTCCCTATGATACCAAATTTAGGACTTGGCCAAACTTTTGGGAAAGAATTTCTCAGGAAACTCCCTATTCTGTCAGATATTAACAGGAATAAGAAACTAGTTTTAGCTACACTGATAAGAATCCATCAAACACATTTTTTAAATTTGTATAATGGTTTGCCAAACTTTTTAGAAATTATGTCAAGGTTTCACTGTTTTTCTGCCACTAGACACATGTTCATGGATCTTTTCTTAAAATGCTATACTATACCTCAGATGAGTAATAAAGTTATTCACAATGATTGTATTTATAGAATAAGTCATTTCAATAATTCTGAGAAAATAATAATTATACTAGTTGATTGAACTGACTAGTTTGACTGAATCGATGAATCAATTCAGGATAATATAGTTATAATAATTGCAATTTAGACATAATCAATCCATATTGATATAAACATGAAATAAAATAATGCATGACTATTTATATTGCTATTATATATGTATGCATATAAATGTGTGTATGTATATATGCATATATGTGTATATATGTGTATATATGTGTGTGTATATATTTATATGGGAGGGAGAAAAATCTTTCTGTTCTTGTATTATTTAAAGTGGTGATAAAATGATCCAAAATTCAATTCAACTCAACAACTCATTTCAACATTTATTAAGTACCTAATATGATCAAGGTGTTGTTCTATCTAGGCTCAGAGGATTAAAAAAAAATTCCGGCCCTCGATTAACTTACATTCTATCTGTTGAATTCCATGTGAATTCACCAACTAATCAGGCAACCCTCACTTTCACTGTGCTTAGAGATAGATGTCTTTCTAGTCATTTGGAAGAAGTGGAAAATATATTTGCAGGTTAAGCAATTTTTAAGGTGCAAAATATGTTTCTTCATATTGCTTAATAAATGTTGTGAAACATTTACCTTCAGTTTTGAGGATTGAAAAAAATTCAACATGATATTTGACAGAATTCCAAATTCACATAATCGTAATTCTTTGAACTTTCAAATGTTTTTGTTTACTGTTCTGCAATCTACAACATGTGTCCCTTTATTATTATGTACCTAAATCAAGTTGGTTCATTTTTTTCCCTGGGTGCAAAGATTTAAGAATGCTACCCTCCTCTCTCCCACCTTACATACTTAGAGAGCTAAAGTTAGTTTTTCTGTAATTGAAAGTATCAGTTGTAAACTTGGCTGGAGCTTGATTAATGGTGTATTAAAATCAGAGCCTTCTTGGTGAGTGCTAGATAAGGAGTTTGGGGCAAATTACTTGGTTACTGAGAGGCCTTTAAATTTTAATCATGGAGGTACTTCAGTGTCATTAGGCATTGAAAGGACAATCGGCTCTGGGAGCAAGTTCTGTGAATTGTTGTGCTTTTCAAAATCCTCTTCTGAGGTGATTTTGAGAGCAGTGCATGGGCTGCAATTGAAAATCCTCTTGCTCCCCATGACTTTGATTAATATTATTATAATTTAATGCTACACATTTTCTTAAGATGAACTAGTTGATGGAAATGAGAAAGGATGGTGCAAAAATAATTCTGAACTGAGATTTGGTGGTCACTCAAAACTTAGTTTAAACTTTTGAAAATTTAGAAGACTTTTTTTTTCCAAATTGCAATTAGGAAAGTAAAGTTTTTATTTTAAATTTGTTGTCCTCAACTCTGAATTTTACTGGGAGGAGGAGTAGGGAAGTATATATCTCCAAAATAAATCTTAGGTATAGGTCATATCTATGTTCCCCAAATATAGGTAATAGACTTCCCAACTCCTGCACAGGCAATCAATATATAAATATTTGATGTGGGACAACTTTCATTTTACCCTTACTCAAAATGGACAAAATGAAAAAACCGATGGGATCTTATTAACAAAAACCTAAACAAAAGCACCCAAATTCACCATACAAGGTAATAGTGCTTTCAGAGATATTAAACAAGCATTTTGTTTCAAATGGAAGATCTGCACTAAACAAGGTTGGCATGCCTCGCATCCCACAAGGCCACTATCCACCCAGTTGCATAGCTTTAGTCTTTAGGCTACAGGATAATCCTATTTTTAGCAATTTTCTGGTTTCTCTAAGAACTAAGGGAAAATAAGAAGGAAAGGAAGAGAGGAGAGAGAGGGGAAAAAGGTAGAGGGAGAGAGAGGAGAGGTGAGAGAAGCGAGATGAGAGAGAAGAAGGGGGAGAGAGGAGAGCACAAGAAGTATCCAGCTTGATCTTATTGACTGATGATACGGAACAACTTTGCAGACAAGAGTCCTTCCTCCTGATTCTTAGTCACTATTCATGTTAGATGCAGCCTTAGTCTGCGAACCAAGTAGGGGAGTTTCTTTGTCCTTTCAGCAAGATGTCAAGCAAGGATCCATGTCTTGAAATCTTAGGTTGACCAAATTGCTAAACCACCGTTACATTTACACGGATCTGTAATTCCTTCAGTTTAGGGAATGTTTAATGAGAAACTTTCCTCTAGCAATGAATAACTATTGTGCTACTTCTAGTCTTATATAATTGCCTGAATTACTGAGATATTAAGTGATTTGACCAAGCTCCCATATCCAGTATTTTGTTTTTGTTTTTGTTTGTTTGTTTTGGTTAGGCAATGGGGTTAAATGACTTGCCCAGGGTCACTCAGCTAGTAAGTGTCAAGTGTCTGAGGCTGGATTTGAACTCAGGTCCTCCTGACTCCAGGGCCAGTGTTCTATCTACTGCACCACCTAGCTGCCTCAATATCGAGTATCTTTTTAGAGAGAACTAAACTCTAGTCTTCCTCACTCCAAGGCCAATGCTCCATCCAATACTCTAAGTCCGCATGTCATGTATCTATAACATGTTGCTCTTTATATTTGGAGAGTAATGTAGCCAGTAAGTCAAAAATAAGATAAAAGAAGAGTAATATATTCTATTCTTCATCTATACCAGTTATTAAATGAGAGGTATAGTACCTACTAGTACTTATGAGTGAACATTATATCTTTGCCAATGGTCTTTGTTGACTGTAGAGATTCCACTGATCTGAAATCCAAAATACGGTTGTATATTACTATCTCAGAATTTTTAAGGACAAAGACAATCCCCACAAGCAAATAGATTTTTTTTCCCTTTTAAACATCAAAGTGCAATTCTCAATTAATGTAAGCCTTGGTTATGATTTTAAATAAAGATAAACATAGAGTGGAATAAAACAATGCCCAAACAGTGAGCATTGATATAATTTTTTTTTGCCTTTTGGTTAGGCAATTGTGGTCAAGTGACTTGCCCAGGGTCACACAGCCAGTAAGTGTCATGTGTCTGAGATCAGATTTGAACTCAGGTCCTTCTGACTCCAAGGCTGGAGCTCTATCCACTGCCCCACCTAGCTGCCCAGGTCGATATAATTTAATCTAACTTTTAAAAAAATTTACAAATGCAGAGACTTAAAGCAAAACTTTCTTAAATGGTTAAATGATTTAGAAAATGTTACAGTTACAATATCTGTGTTTTTGTCTTAATCCATAATAGACTATAAATTCCATGACAACATTGACCATGCCTTCTCATGAACTTCTCCCCTTGTGCCTCCTTCAGCAATGTGCATACTGTAGATGCTTAATAAATGTTGAAATAATGGATGAACGACTTTAGCCAGGTCACATAGTTCAGAAGCAAGAAAGCTTTTACTAAAATTCAAGTCTCTGATCTCCAATTCAGTGCTCTATTATATTAAGATGAAAGAAACCTTCATTTTCACTGGAAAATAGGTAATTAAGGAATTATTTATGAAGTTTTTTTAATCTTATTTAATATTTTGTTTTTCCCAATTACATATAAAAACAATTTTAACATTTTTTTCAAATTTTGAGTTCCAAATTCCTACTTTCTCCCCTCCCCACATTGAGAAAGCAAGCAATTTGATACAAGTTATCCACATGTAATCATACAGAACACATTTCCATATAAGTCATTCTGTGAAAGAAAAAAAAAAACAGACAAAAAAACCAAGGAAAATAAAGAAAGTAAAGAAAAAGTATCTTTGATCTGCATTCAGGCATTACCAGTTTTTTCTCTGGAGATGGACAGCACCTTTCATCATAAATCCTGCAGAATTTTCTTGGATTGTTGTGTTGCTGAGAACAGCTAAGTTATTCATAGTAGATCATCATGCAATATTGTTTTTACTATGTACAATATTCTCCTAGTACTGCTCATTTCACTTTGCGTCAGTTCATGTAAGTCTTTGCATGTTTTTTTTGATGGTATCCTACTTATTATTTCTTATAGCACAATAGTCTTCCATCACAATAAAAAAACAACTTATTCAGCCATTCCACAATTGATGGACATCCCCTCAATTTCAAATACTTTGCCACCACTAAAAGAGCTGTTGTAAATATTTTTGTACACATAAATCCTTTTCCTTTTTGTGTTTTTATCTCTTTGGGATACAGATCCAGTAGTGATATTGCTTGGTCAAAGGGTATGCATGATTTTATAGCCCTTTGGACATAGTTCCAAATTGCTCTTCAGAATGATTGAATCAGTATACAATTCTGACAGGTGTGAGCAGTAACTCAGAGTTATTTTAATTTGCATTTCTCTCATCAATAGTGATTTAGAACATTTTTATATGACTAGGCAGCTTTGATTACTTTGTCTGAAAACTCCCTGTTCATATCCTTTGACCATTTATTAATTGAAGAATGGCTCTTATTTCTATAAATTTGACTCCATTTTCTATGTGTTTAAGAAAGAAAGTCTTTATCAAAGAAACTCACTGTATTTTTTATCTCAAAATAACTATGTATTTCCTTCCATCCTATTTTCCCCTTGTTTATCCTATTCTCTCTATCCTTTTACCCTCTCTATTCTCAAAAGTGTTTTGCTTCTGACTTTTACTGCTCCCGAAATGCACTGCCTTCTATCAGCCCCCTGTCCCCTCCTTTACTTACACGCTTTCCTGTGTAGTAAGATAGATTCCTACACCCAAATGAATGTGTATATTTTTCCCTCTTGGAGACAATTTCAGTGAAAATGAATGTGCTTCCCTCACCACTTCTTCCATCTCCCTTTCCACCGTAAAATCACTTATAGGCCTCTTTTATATGTTGGATAATTTACCCCATTCTACCTCTCCCTTTCCCATTCTCCCAGTGTCTTCTTCTTACTCATCACTTAATTTTATTTTTTTTAGAAAATTAGACCATTACATTCAACTCACACCTCTGCTTTCTATGTATACTCCTTCTAACTGTCCTAATAATGAGAATTTTTAGGAGTTATATATATATATATTCTCCCATGTAGGAATATAAACAATTGAACCTTATTGAATACCTTGTGATTTCTATATCCTGTTTACCTTTTTATGCTTCTTTGGCGTCTTGTATTTGAAAGACAAATTTTTGATTCAGCTCTGGTCTTTTCATCAGGAATGTTTGAAAGGATTATACTCAGTTTTGCTGGATAGGTTGTAATCCTAGCTCTTTTGCCCTCTGGAGTATCATATTCCAAGCCTTCTTGTCCTTTAATATAGAAGCTGCTAAATCTTGTGTTATATCCTGATGGCATCTCTATGATACTTGAATTATTTCTTTCTGGCTGTTTGCACTATTTTCTCCTTGATCTGGGAGGTCTGGAATTTGGCTATAATATTCCTGGGAGTTTTCATTTTGGGATCTCTTGCAGGAAGTGATTGATGGATTCTTTCAATAACCATTTTACCCTCTTGATCTAGGTTATCAGGGCAGTTTTTTTTTTAATTTCTTGAAAGATGCTGTCCACGCTCCTTTTTTTTTTAATTATGACTTTCAGATAGTACAAAAATTCTTAAATTATCTCTCCTGGATCTATTTTCCAGGTCCAGTGTTTTTCCAATGAGATATTTCACATTTTCTTCTATTATTTTCCTTCTTTCGATTTTGTTTGATTGTTTCTTAATGTCTCATAAAGTCATTAGCTTCCACTTGCACAATTCTAACTTTTAAGGAATTATTTTCTTCAGTGAGCTTTTGTACTTCTTTTTCCATTTGACCAATTTTACTTTTCAGGGCAGCCTTCTCTTCATGGATTTTTGTGCCTCTTTCACCATTTGACCTATTCTGGTTTTTAAGGTTTTTTTTTTTCCTTCAGCTTTTTTTTTCTGTCTCTTTTACCAAGCTGTTGATTCTTTTTTTTTAGGATTTCTTGCATCACTATCATTTCTCTTCTCAATTTTTCCTCTACCTTTCTTACTTGATTTTTGAAATACTTTTTGAGCTTTTCAATGGTCTGAGACAAATTCATATTTTCCTTTGAGGCTTTGGATGCAGGAATTTTGACTTTATTGTCTTCTGAGTGAGTATTTTGATCTTTCTTGTCACATATTAACTTTCTATGGTCAGATTTTTTCTTTTGTTTTCTCCTTTTCTAGCCTATTTCTTAACTTTTAATTCTATGCTAAAGTGGGGTTCTGCTTCCCAAGTGGAGAGGGCACTGTTCCAAACTTCAGGTTTTTTGTGCAGCTGGTTTTAGAGGTAATTCTGGGGTTCTGTAAGTTTTTGCTCTTTTATAGTGGTATGATCTAGGGAGAGGTGTGTTTACACTGGTTTGTGAGTGACCACTAGAATTTTTCTTTTTTTTTTTCAATTTAGACTTATTTATTTATTTAACTTTAGTTTTCAACATTCACTTCCATAACATTTTGAGTTCCAAATTTTCTCCACATCTCTCCCCTCCACATCACCCCAGGAGGGCATAAAATTTGATATAAGCTCAAAATATACATTTATATTGAACCTATTTTCACATTAGTCATGTTGTAAAGAAGAATTAGAACCACTTAGAGGAACCACAAGAAAGAAGAAACAAATAAAAAAAAGCAAGGGGGGGGGGAGAGCAAATAATGTGCTTCAATCTGCATTCAGACTCCAGTTCTTTTTCTGGATGTGGACAGCATTTTCCTCATGAGTCCTTTGGAGTTGCCTTGGATCCTTGCATTGCTAGGAAGAAATGTCTATCAAAGTTAGTCATCACATAACATGGCTGTTACTGTGTACAATATTCTCCTGGTTCCACTCACTTCACTCAGTATCAGTTCATTCAAGTCTTTCCAGGTTTTTCTGAAGTCTGCCTGCTCATCATTTCCCATAGCACAATAGTATTCCATTACATTCATATACCACAACTTGTTCAGCAATTCTCCAACAGAAGCTTATCCCCTCAATTTCTAATTCTTGGCCACCACAAAAAGAGATTCAATAAATATTTTTGTACATGTGGGTCCTTTTCGCATTTGCATGATCTCTTTGGGATACAGACCTAGAAGTGGTATTGCTGGGTCAAAGGGTATGCACAGTTTTATAGCCCTTTGGGCATAGTTCCAAATTGCTCTACAGAATAGTTGTATCAATTTATAACTCCACCAATAATGCACTAGTGTTTCAATTTTCCCACATCTTCTTCAGCATTAATAATTTTCCTGTTTTGTTATCTTGCCAATATGATAGGTATAATGTGATGCCTCAGAGATTTTTTGATTTGTATTTCTCTAATCAATAGTGATTTAGAGCATTTTTTTCATACAGCTATAGATAATTTCAATTTCTTCATCTGAAAACTACCTATTTATATCCTTTGACCATTTATCAATTGGAGACTGACTTGTATTCTTATGAATTTGACTCAGGTCTCTACATATTTTAGAAATGAGGCCCTTATAAGAGACACTGGTTGTAAAAATTCTTTCCCAGTTTTTTTCTTCCTTCCTAATCTTGGTTGCATTAATTTTGTCTGTGCATAACTTTTCAATTTAATGTAATCAAAATTATCCATTTTGCATTTCATAATGTTCTCTGTCCCTTGTTTGGTCATGAATTCTTCTGTTCTCCATAAATCTGATGAATAAACTATTCCTTGGTCTCCCAGTTTGCTTATAGTATCAGCCTTTATATCTAAATCATGGACCCATTTTGACTTTATTTTGGTAAATGGTATAAGTTGTTGGTCTTTGCCTAGTTTCTGCCATATCTACTGTTTGGTCATAAATTCTTCTGTTCCTCATAAATCCGACAGGTAAACTACTCCTTGCTCTCCCAGTTTGCTTATAGTATCAGCCTTTATATGTAAATTGTGTACCCATTTTGACTTTATTTTGGTATACAGCATAAGATGGTAGTCTTTCTCTAGTTTTTGCCATACTAGTTTCCAGTTTTCCCAGCAGTTTTTGTCAAATAGTGAGTTCTTATCCCAGAACACAAGCATTCTTTTCAACACTGTAACTATGAACAGGGTTCATGCCCCACTGTGGCCATAGGCTCTGCTGTGCTAGTGCTTTTCCTTGCACTGGACTAAGACCCAGGACTGTGACCCAGATCCAACAATAGGCAATGCAACAGAACCCTGCCTCTGGTTCTAGCAAAGGGACCCCTGTAAATGTCTTTCTGACCCATTTTAGATCCTCTTACCATCTGTGGGCTGAGAGGCCTGGAAACTGCCACTGCGATCACTGATTCAGTCACCCCAATGGCTCGTCCTAGTTTGTAGGGGCCAGGTCTGCTCTGGATTGTGCTCCTCCTCTCTCACCTTGGTGCAACAGTCCTTCCCTGCTGAAGGTCTAAGGTGTCTTGGACTGGAAAATTTTTTCACTCTTTTTGTGGGTTTTGCCACTTTGGAATCTGTTTAGAGTCATTATTTAAAGGTATTTGAAGGGGTTTGGAAGAGAACTCAGGCCAGTTTCTGCCTTTACTCCACCATCATGGTTCTGCTTCCTGACCTCTTTATGAAGTTGAACTCAGATTCAGAGAATTATTTTTCAGGAATTAGTCTAAAAAGTCAGAATTTTTCTGGCAGGGAAATGCGGAAATTGGTAATCACTTGACTATGAGTCCCATTCATCTCAGCTGTGTCGTGATATGGTACAATAGTTATATTTCACACATACATGCACACACACACACACACACACTATTCTACCATATCACAATATATCTATATAGATAGAATTATATTTTATACATACAAACACACACTATTCTACCATATCACACACATATATGTGCATATATACACATACATATACATTCACACATATACATATATTTGAAACATAATTATTCTATCATCATAACACAATTTAGAATGAATGAGACTCATAGTTAAGTGAAAAAAAACTAAGAAAATAAAACTGTATATTCTGTCAAATAACATTCAGTTTTTCTTTAAAGCAGCCTTTTCCTTTATCAGCTCTAAGAGAGTTGATTAAAATTCACGTATAAGTAGGAATATCTTTAAATTGATATATCATCATTTCTTATGTGAAATTGTGAAATGTGTTCTTTTTATGTCCTCTTGCCCCTCTTTATCCACTCTTAGCCCACCTACTGAGTGCACTGATTATCAGTTTTTGGACAATGATAATCACTTCGGGGGTACATTAAGAGCTATTAGGGGAAACTGATTGATTAGATATCTACGAGTGCCTTCACTATTAACTATTCCACAGAAGATACAAGTGATGCTGCAATTTTAAATATAATGAAATATAATAGATAAAATATAGCTTTATTTTTCTAAACTGTATTGAAGATTGGGAAGTTTGCCCTTTTTCCTTATTTCATGTGACCAGGGCAAGCTTTGTATGTGTATGGAGTAGGGGCAGGGAGATGCAGTTTTAAGTCAGTTGACAATATAACTATTTGTTGAATGAATAAATGCACAGATGCCGATCATTACAGGAATATAGAATAGTGAAGGATGGAAGACTTACAAGTGTAATCAATGGGAGAAATAGGACTGATGGAGACTCCAGGAGAGATAAAAGTGAACTGGACTTAATGCTCGGACCTTGAGACAATCACAGGAGAAAGGAGAGGAATGAGAACAATAGCTCGAGTCAAATTAGGGAATTAGAAAAAAAAATCACTCATAGGTTTCTTGTCATGGATCCTTAATCAAGTCACTATGTGTCCTACTCTTGAGCCTTGTGAAGTAAGTGAAGTAAGACCTTCGATTCCAAATCTTTTTTAGCAAAAACAAAACAAAACAAAACCCCCTCCACTTTCCTTGTTTCTGGTTGTTTTGTTGAGGCCAGGTAAGTGATTAGGTGAAGGGAAAAAAATTACATGTTTTGAAAGGCTTCAGTTGTAAAACCAAATCTGTCTACACTTCCACAAAGCAAGATAAAATAATCACAAAAGTGTCTGTTCCAAAGAAAAGTTTTGTGGAATACCAAAGGGACGCAGCTCTATTCCTTCCTCTGGAAAATCCAAAATACTGCCTGTGCTGTATGTGGTGATAGAGTAAAAAGAATACAAACTCTGGAATCTGAAAACTTTGGTTCAGATCCCCCCTCTGACACTTGAAATCTAGTGACTGTGGGAAAGTCACTCTTTCCTCATCTGTAAAATGAAGGGGTTGTACCGGATGGCATCTAAGGTCCCTTCAAGCTTCAAATCTATGATCCTGTGACTAGAGAGCATCTGATGTTGTGCTGTAATGGAAATGATGAATGATCACTCTGTTCTGTCTTAGCAGGAACTATATCAAAGAATCCCTGTTGAAGGTCTTAAATCAAGTGCTCCATTTAATAGTGTGTGTGTGTGTGTGTGTGTGTGTGTGTGTGTGTGTGTGTGTGGTTAATTTCTACTGTCCTAGAACTGAATAGCAGTGTGGCCTACTGGAAATAACAAACCATGGCTATTAGACCTGACTCCACCATTAAGTAATTATTTGACCCTAAACAATTTATTTAACTTCTCTGGGATTCAATTTCCTGTGTGAAATGTATGAAAAGTGAGAAAGCTGTACTAGATTGTTTTTTTTATAAAGAAAAAAGATTATGTACATGTGTTCAGTAGTTTTCAGGTGTGTCTAAGTCTTCATGAACCCATTTGGGGTTTTCTTGACTGACGATACTGGAATGGTTTGCCATTTCCTACTCCAGCTCATTTTATAAATGAGGAAATTGATGCTAATGGGGTTAAGTGATTTGCCCAGGATCACACAGTTAGCAAGTGTGAGACTGGATTTGAACTTAGGAAGATGAGTCTTCATGAGGCCTAACACCTCCAGGCCTAACACTCTATCTACTGTGCTATCTAGCTATCCAAAAAACACCTGGGTCAGGTTTCCAAAGATTTTCTCATGCTTAACTGATAACTGAACTTTGTGTACTAACCAGGATTCTTTTGCTAAAAAGTTCATAATTTTTCAAAAGGACAAATTAGCTAGATATATTTCCTGAATGTTCTTACTCTGCACTATTATTGGCATTTCCCTCTGAATGATCCCTTCAGTCCACTTCTGAGCTTATTTGCATTATTTGTAAATCAAAATGATTAATATGAGATGATGAGAGGGAGCTCCTAATAGCCCCTTGAGACCTGAAATGTTAAACCTGGATATCACTTGACCCAGTGCCCTCATTTTACGGATGAGGAAACTGATTCCCAGACAAGGGCTTGCCCAAGATCACACAGGTGACCGAAGCAAGATGCAAATAGACGTTCCTTGTTGTCAAATCTAGCATTGCTTCCATTGCGTCACATTACTGTCTGGATCACGTTCACTCTTGAGATGATCAGAATCATTTTTGTTTCTTAACTGAAATATTCTTCTGAGGAACAAGGACCAAAGCTCTACAACAGAATACCTCTTCTATGTTATATAAGCAATTTTTAGGTTGTGCCTATACAAAACTATGTCAACTGGAAGATTAAAACAGCAACCACCACAACCAATAAAAGCAGGTGGCAAAATGGCCACAGAAACTGAGCCTATATCAAAGATACTAATGAGTTCACAAGGAATCAAATCAAAGACATTTATAAAAACTAATGCTTGTGTATTGCCTGTGAGCAAATCAGCCATTTAATCAAAGCATTTATTTATTTTAATTATTTTAATAGTTTAGTATTATATAGACACAGTCCTTGGAGTACATATTAATCTCTTTGGGATCTACAATGGGAACTAATAGTAATAAAACTAACATCTATATATGCTTACTTTGTGCCAGCTGATTTATAATTATCATCTCAATTAATCCTCACAACAGCCTTTTGAAATATCTGGTATTATTATTCCCATCTTACAGATTAAGAAACTGAGGCAAAAAAAGATTGAGACTTGCCCAGGGTCATACAGCTAGTAAGGGCCTGAGGCCAGATTTGAACTCAAGTCTTCCTGACTCCAAGCCTAGTGTCCTAACCACTGCACCACCTAGTTGGGTAATATGCATCTAGGTGCTAAGAATATATAACATATCAATAATTTAAAAATCCATGCTTTCATCAGTGTATGTTCTCCTTTCACCAATGCAGATTGCAACTCATTCATACTGGTTCTCCCTGTACAATTTTTGTCCATATATTTCCCCAGATTTGGCACACATTATCTAACATTGATTGTAGGTTTTCTTTCATTTTTCATTTTTCATTTTTTGGTAGGCTAGGCAATGGGGTTAAGTGACTTGCCCAGGGTCACACAGCTAGTGAGTGTTATGTGGCTGAGGCCAGATTTGAACTCAGGTCCTCCTGACTTCAGGGCCGGTGCTCTATCCAATGCGCCACCTAGTTGTCCCCATTTTTCATTTTTTTATAAACACAAATATTGTGCTAAGGATGTCTGTGGTTCTAACTATCTAATCATTTCACGTCTTTCCACTTGTATATGTCAGTGATGACATCCTTAATTCCACATCTGGTGTATAATCAGCGTCAGTAGAATACTACGATCTATTTAGACTCAAGATGCATCTTTCCATTGATCCTGTGGTTGTTTAAAATTGGATTTTCCTGGGATGCTGGTATCTTATAAGTCATAGTTTGGAAATGTGTTTATGTGTATGTGTTTGTGTGTTTTCCCTTTTAAAAACCAAACCTATGATTTCATTTGAATAGGGTACTCCCTGTGAGGAAATTTTCTCTAACAATCTGGATCACCAAGTGCTCTGCAGTTCACCATGTTAGGGAGCAACTGTCTGTTGTTAAATAACCTGCCTCAGTGTCACAGAACCAGAATATTTAGAGAGAGCATTTGAACCCAAGTCTTTTTGACTCACAAGTCAGCCCTATATTAACTAAAACTGTCTCCTTGGAGACTTATTAGCATCAAAAAAAAAAAAAGACAGACTTTTGTACCTAACATGGGAGAACAGGAAATGCTATGTAGTTCCCAAATATGATCCTTCATGATCACTTATACAATAAGCATTTGGCTCATCGTCAAACACCAGCATTTATACAAAATAAATACACTGTAATTTAGTGTCCCACCTATCCAACTGCAGGATACACTTTGTATGGAAATCTGTTTAATACATTATTTTATGTGTCTGAATGTGTGGGCCAATCCTTTTAGATTGGCAGAGAATCTCATTAAAGAGGCTTTATACTGGAAAGTGGAGCATCTGAAGAAGTTCAACATTGTAAGGGTGAATGTGTTTTTAAAATTTGAATTTGAACAGCCCCTAGCCTCAATAAACTTAAATTCTTGAGGGGAAATAACCTGTATCTATATAAGTATATGCAAAATATATGCATGCAAAGTAAATGCACGATAATCCAGGAGAGGGGTGGTTTTTACAATTGGGGTAGGGAAAGGGGAGATATTGGGAAGGCTGAGGTTGAGCTCAAGTTGAGCTTGGCTGAACTTTCAAGGAAGTTAAGGATTCTAACAGAGAGGCAAAGGAGAGAATGAAGTATGTTACAAGCACAGAAGTGGAAGATGGATCGTCATGCATGAAGAACTGCCCCCCAAAAAATCTATTTACCTGGAACTTAGAGAGTATAAAGGTAATGACACGTAATACACCTGCAAAATTGCAGTCAGATGACAAACAGCTTTAAATGCCAAACAGAAAAGTTTGAATTTAATTAAGGATAATACGGAACCACTGGTATTTCTTGAGCAAAGGATTTACCTGGTAAGATGTATGCCTTAGGAATGTCACTTTCGCAATTTTGTGAAGTCTAGAGTGGAGAGGTAAGTGATTTCAAACAAGGAGACTAATTACTAGATTATTGCAATAGTTCACATGAGAAATGAGGGCCTAAACTAGGGTGGTGGGTATTTGAATTGAGAGGGAAAAGGATGCAAGAGATTTTGCAAAACTGACCAGGCTTGGCATTAGACAAACTTCTCTAACAAATGATGATCAAGTCAATGTTTTTATCCATTTCCCATTTTTGAAGTATATGGTTGAATTTTAAAATGTTAGATGAGAGTTAATTTCATTATATACACTGACTCATTTTCTTCTTTTGATTTGATATTGATTTTAACCTTTATGCTAGCAATTGATGATCTGTCCACACAAACAATTGACTTTGAAATGATTTCTACATTGAAAACTAGTCATTTCCCATACATTACCTATTAATTGTATATGGTTTGTCATACTATGCAATGTCTTCCAACTATGTAGAGGAAATTATTCATGGTATAGGGGCATGAAGTTTTAGAACAAATAGACAATTTATTAAGTGCTATGTACTGAACTTTCTGTTAAAATAGAATTCAAATAGAAGCAAAAGAGAGAGAGAAAGAGGGGCGAGAGACAGAGAGACAGAGAGACAGAGAGAGACAGAGAAAGAGGCAGTCCCTGCCTTCACGGAGCTCACATTTTAATTGGGAAAGACAAGGCATAAAAGGAAGCTGAAATGTAAGGGTAAAGGGATAATGAAGGAGAAAGGTATCCACACAGGGGCCAGGCTGCTAACAAGAAGGTAGAACATTCTTCAGGGTCATAGGTGTAGTTAGAAGAGGAATAAGGCTAGATACCCTGAAGACTTCAGGAAATGGTGGTTCTGATCAGGGATGCATCAAAGAAGCAGTCTTCAGTTCATTCCTCCTTCCCTCCCAACCTTTATCCTTCCTTCCTTCCTTCCTTCCTTCCTTCCTTCCTTCCGTCCTTCC
>NW_020954594.1:11319746-11348009 GCF_900497805.2 Vombatus ursinus
CTTCCTTCCTTCCTTCCTTCCTTCCTTCCTTCCTTCCTTCCTTCCTTTTTTCCTCCCTTTCTTCCCTACCGTTTTTGTAGGGGGAAAGAAGAAGTGGGCAGATCTATTGGAGTTAAAAAAAATAGACTTGTACTTCACAAAATGTTGGGATACCCTGAATAATAAAGCAACACTATTTCAAATTTTGGTATAACCATTCTTATTCTCCACATATCAATGGAGGAATTGTAGTGATGTCTTCATCTTTGCCTTTATAATACAGAGAATTACAGAAAAGGCAAGTGTGTTAGGTTTTCTGGATTTGATGGGGCAAGTTCAGTTATTCTATGGGACAGTAAATAACCTCTTGAGAGTCACAGAAATCTAATACAATCCAAGAAGACTTGTAAATATTAACTAAGAGCCCCCAATTGTATAACATTTTTATGTCTTACTAAATACTTTTCTCACAACCTTGCGACATAAGTGTTGCAAGTATTATCTCCATTTTACAGGAGACAAAAAAATTTCTCAGAGAGGAAATTGAGTCTCAGTGTCTTGCCAGTGATTACATAGATAATAAGCAGCAGAGTCAGAACTCAAATTCATCTTCTGACTCTAGGACTAGTATTCTTTCCACTATATATCACGCTGCCTAATAATTACTTAAATGAGGCAGCAATTGTTCACAGGACCCTAAATGGGTGTCTTGGTCTTTGTAAGTACTCAAGACAAATTATGGAAATCCATCAGTCAATCAATATTTATTGAATGCCTGCCTACTCTGGGCAAGGCAATGGAATAACTGCTACGTTGAAAAAATAAAGAGGTAAGATATGTTTCCTATCATAAAGGAGTTTGCAATTTAGATGGTAAGATAAGATATAGACACGACTGACAAAACAAGAGAGTTACTGAACCTTTGAATTATTAGTGATGGAGCAAATACATATCATAGGACTTGAAGAAAGAAAAAGGGTTGAGATAATTCTTGAAGGACTCATGATGAAGCCAGCATTTCAGCTAGCCTCTGAAATACTGTGTAGAACCCTACTGAGCTACCTCCCCCATACCCCTCATCTTGCAGTCACAGGCCAATTCTGCCAAAACAGGACAACTATCCCAGCTTCAAGGTTCTGTAATCTTAAAACCAGAGTTCACAATGTGAACTAATGTGTTTTATTCATAATAGACAGCCAGAAGATATAAGTAGCTTCTTAACCTGGAATCTGAACATTTTGAAAAAATATTTTGATAACTGCAGAAGCAACTAGTTGGTATAGCAGATAGAATGCTGGGCTTGGAGTCAGGAGGAAACAAGTTCAGTTCAGACACTTACTAAATGTGTGACTTGGGCAAGCCGCTTAACCCTCTTTCTCCTTCAGCTTGCTCATCTATAAAGTGGGAATAATAATAGTACCTATCTCCCAAGGTTGTTGTAAAGCTACAATGAAATACTATTTGTAAAGTGCCATGTAAATTTGAGCTAGCTATTGATATGACTTTCAATATAAGTATTTTCTTTTGCAATTTTATGTATTTTATTTTATGCATTTAAAACATTATTTTGAGAAGGGATCTATGGGTTTCTGGGACTTTCAAAAGAGTCTGTGACATAGAAAAGGATAAGAACTTCTGCTTAGAGCAAAGGCGTTTACTAGAATAGCATAATTGGAAGATTTCTATTAAATCATTCTTCCATAAACCAAGGGGCACACTCTCAGCCAATGTGCAAACCATCGATGGGGCTAATAAGTAAGCACTGAAGTTGAAGGTCCACCTTGGGCAATATGTGAAGGTGCAATTTACTCTTCTGGGACAGCCACCTCTTATTGGGCTAGGCATCTCTGGGGGTATGAAGCTTTTTTAGGCCCCCTTAACTTGTTCTATCCTAGACCTAGACTCTGCTAAACTGGGCTCAGATTCTGGTGCAGCTGAAATCCTTGTGTAAGGCTTTTCTATACTCTTTCAAAGAGAACCACAATCCTTTCCCAGGACCAGCAGGAAGCCACCTCGTTCCACTATCCCAGAGTCTGACTAGCATCCGAGTTCTAGGTACAAAGTTGTTTCTCTTCAGCTGGGCTCTGTGTAGCTCCCACGTCGCTACCTCCCTTCTACCCCACCCATAACTTGTAGTCACAGTGTAGTTCCATCAGAGGAGGACAACTACTCTAGGTTCAGGGTTCTCTATGTACTCTAATCCTAAAACTAAAGTTCATAAGCCCTCACTAATGTGTTTGCTTTATAATAGTTAGCCAGAACATATAATTATTTTTTAAGCTTGGGATCTGTGAACATTTTGAAAAATATTCAAAAGTTATCAAAATGATAACTGCAGAAACAGCCAGGTGATGCATTCTCAGAAAAAAAGACTGGGTTTCAGGGAGCCATGTCCTTGGATTCCCTTCTCATACTACTTGCAAAGACATATCTCCTAAAGCTATGTACTTCTAACATAAGACATTATTGCTCATGCAGGAGGACAGTTAGAGAAATCCTCTACTCCCAACTCCCTCCTCACATCTTGATGCCTATGTAAGTGGTGCAGTTGGGAACTGTGAGCATACTCAAGAAAAAAAGTTCTTCCTTTATAGCTGTCTTTTCTTTCGATGGACTCACTAAGGTAGGTCCTCATGTTCTTAAATTTTCAGACTCTTCCATGTGCCCACATTTTTTTTATTTTTTTTATTTTTAGGCAATTGGGGTTAAGTGACTTGCCTAGGTTCACAGAGCTAGTAAGTGTCAAGTGTTTTGTCTGGGGTCAGATATGAACTCAGGTCCTCCTGAGTTTAAGGCCGGTGCTCTATCCATTGTGCCTCCTAGCTGCCCTCCATCTACCCAGGTTAAGCAGTGGAAAGAAAAGATATGTAGGCCATCTATGTCAGGGACAAGTACATTCTCTCTGCTAAATCTCAACCATTTTTATGACTCTTTAAGATACAAATGGTCCACTAAACATTCAAAAAAATTTTTTTTCTTTCTTTGTTTTGCCTCTTTTTAAAATTATAAATGTGGCTACTTAAAGTCTAAATTATAGTTTGATCAAATAGGTTTGGGGACCTACTTGTTTAGGAACCCTTTAATCAATTCTACAAGCACACACACACACACACACACACACACACAGTCCTAATATTTGTAGGATTTTAAGCATTTTCCACAGTATAAAATTTTGGCTAGAATAGGGGACTCATCACAGAATAGGGGGAGAAGGACAAGGAAGAGGAGGAGGAAGAAGATGAAGAAGAATGGATGTGTCAGGGAAATGATCACTATTAAATTATATCTACATATCGTATCTTCACATTCACTATCTAACAAGCGGTTTTATATAATCGTTACCTATGAGTCTCTTAGTTATCCTTACATGGAGCAGGCTTTCACCCAAAATATAAAGGAAATAGATAACTGAGGCAGTCCAAACCTGATTGAGTTCAAATAAAGGTAATGTTAAAGATGGTTGTGCCAATAACAAAGAGAACAATCAGGATAAAGATCAGGTTTTAGAAGGAAAATGGGGAATTAATTTTTAGATGAATTGAGGAAGATGTAATGAATGGCCAGGTGAAAATGTCCAACAAATAGTTGGAGATATGGAGCTAAGAGAAGAGGTAAATGAAGTTATTTCAAGTTGTCCCTAGCATTCTGCCTATTAAAATTAGTAAAATCTAATTCTTCATTTATTCTCCTCCTAAATAAGTTCAGAGTTATGCTCCTTAGAAAGTCTAGCTTAGCTTATTTGGCTCACCAGGCAATGTGAAAATTATCTGTTCTTTGAGGCTTGATGAAATTGTAGTGTGGAATTTTGAAAGTTCACAGATCTCATCATCTGTGGATAGCTACAGACTTACTCCAATTATTTCTGTTAAGAGATGAAGTATGGACTACATTAAAAAAAATCAGAAAAAGTTTCTGATTAAGACGAAAGATTCCTCACAAATTAAGGAATAAAAGTATAATACTGGTACTTCAACTTAGAGCTGACAGTTTTAAAAAATCATGAAGTGAAACATAAGAAGCTTAGAAAAAGTTTGGAGTAGGGAAGATAAATTATTAGGAAGGCTCTGTACTAATCTACAGTAAGTGTATGAATCAATTTAGCTGATAAGGCCATGAGTGACTTATGTTTGATATCTGGGTTTTTCAATCAGCATTTTCTGAACATGGTTTCTCATTAGGATAATGATGAAGGGATTAATTATCACCATGAGAACATGATAATGGCACTTTGAACTATACTTGTCACCATATGACACAGACTATTACTTGTTTCTTAAAAATTAGGGGAGATGTGTACATTTGGAAGGATTTGATTTGCTCAATGAAAGAGATACTTTCTGGATAAGTTCTATTGGAACTAAGTGATGGGCAGGCAACAATTAAAAACATTAGATTTTTGTGCTGGTCATACTTACTACAGTTTTAATTGACCAGTTAAAGCAGGGGATAATTAACAGTATCGTTTGCAGTGTGGATGTCAAATGGATAGTCCAATTAGAATACTTACTGGTTCCTTTTAAAATCTCTCCTATAGCAGATAATATATGTAAGGAACAATATCACTAATTACCCTTCCAAAACAATATCCTTCACTAACTCAAGTGCAACAGATTAGATGTAAACCATTTAATGAGAGCAATACAACAGAGTAGATTTTAATTTTAGGTTACTAGGTACATGCATACTGGTCACTGGTATGATTTAGAAATAATTCTATGACTAATTAATGCTAATTGAGGCAAAGTATAGATTTTTTTTGTTGGTTCCATTTTTATCGAGTCTAGAAATAATGCTGACTGAATCCCATCAGTGGTCAGTCATAATTTTCTCTCCAGGATGATCACATAATTAGTTTATAGTACAGCAGGCTATTGAATGAAAATGATATGATTCTATAAGGTGCTAGATATACTTATTGCTGAAAATTGTCACTTCTTGATACAATGCATCCCCTGAGACAAAGTGAATTAATAATAATTTAATAACTTTTCAAAGGAAGCAAAAGACTGCCTTAGGAATTGGGTGGCATGGGTACCACCCTTAAGTGTCTGTCTGCCTTTGGCCACAACACTTAATTGCCCCAGGCCTTGGTTTCCACATTTGCTTTGAATCAAATCAGAGGTAAAATCAATTGTTTTCATCCCGAAAGGCAACATGATTCCTTCATAGAATTCAAAACTCATCCCTTACGTTATCTCATACAATCTGTGTTTTCTTACCTTCATATATTTGCCCATGAGATTACCTATCCCCTCTCTGACTCTTTGCCTGCTAATACCTACGTTGTCTTTAAAAGCCTACCTAAATACAACCTCCTCCAGGAAAAATTCTTTAATTCCCCTCTAAGTATAATATTCCCTCTCAGAACTCACATAGCATTTTGCAGTATGATGTTATCTAAAGCATTTTTTTAAATGCTTTATTGATTCTTAAATAAAAACAAAGACAAAACAGTTATTTCCCAATTCTGGAGCCACCCAAGGTATCCTCTCATAACCAAGAAGTATAATGAAATAAAACAAACCAACATATGACTATATGAACCAGGATAGAAGTCATTCTGTACCTGCAACATAACACCTTTATACAGAGAGGAGAGAGGTTTATTTTATCAGTCCTCTGGAGTCAAGATTATTTGCTACATTGAATTCAGTTCTGACATTTTTGGTTTTTTTTTCCCCATTACTATCAGTGTTTATGTTGTTCCCTTGTTTCTTTTTTTTATTTTTTAAAATTTTTATTTGTTTTTTTGTTTTCAACATTTACTTCCACAAGATTTTGAGTTCCAAATTTTCACCCCATCTCGCCCCCTCCCCCCACCCCAAGATGGCATACATTCTAAATACCCCTTACCCTAGTCTGCCTTCCCTTCTATCTCTCCTCCCCTTCTCTTATCCCCTTCCCCTTCAATTTTCCTGTAGGGCAGGATGGATTTCTGTACCCCATTTTCTGTATTTCTTATTTCCCAGGTGCATGTGAAAACATTTTTTTTAAACATGTGTTTTTAAAAGTTTGGGTTCCAAATTTTCTCCCTTCCCCCCTCCCCACCCACCCTCATTGAAAAGGCAAGCAACTCAATATAGGTTATATATGTGCAGTTATACAAAACACTTCCATAGTAGACATGCTGTGAAAAACTATCTCTATTTCCCTTAATCCCATCCTGCCCACCCATTTATTCTATTCTTTCTTTTGACCCTGTCCCTCCTCAGAAGTATTTGCTTCTGATTACTCCCTTTCCCAATCTGCCCTCCTCTTTATCCTTCCCCTACTCTCTTGTCCCCTTCACCCCCTATTTTCCTGTAGGGTAAGACAGATTTCCACACCCAATGTAGTGTGTGTTATTCCCTCCTAAGTCAAATCCTATGAGAATAAGATTCACTCATTCCCTCTCACCTTCCCCCATTTCCCCTCCACTGTAACAGCCTTTTCTTTTCTGTTTTTTTTTCTTTTTTGTGGAATAATTTACCCCATTCTACCTCTCCCTTTCTCCTTCTCCTAGTATATTCCTCTCTCACCCCTTAATTTTATTCTCCAGATATGACCCCTTCATTTTCAACTCACCCTGTGCCCTCTATCTATCTTTATCTATAACTATACATATGTACATATAATATTTTCCCCTCCAACTACCCTAATACTGACAAAGGTCTCATGAGTTACAAATATCATCTTTCCGTGCAGGAATGTAAACAGTTCAACCTTAATAAGTCTCTTATGATTTTCTCTTTCCTATTTACCTCTTCATGTTCCACTCGAGTCTTGTATTTGAAAATCAAATTTCCTATTCAACTCTGGTCTTTTCATCAAGAATGCTTGAAAGTCCTCTATTTCACTGAATGACTATTTTTTTCCCCTGCAGGATTATACTCAGTTTTGCTGAGTAGGTTTTTCTTGGTTGTAATCCTATCTCCTTTGGCCTCCAAAATATTACATTCCATGCTCTGTGGTCCCTTAATGTAGAAGCTGCTAAATCTTGTGTTATCCTGATTGTGTTTCCACAATACTTGAATTGTTTCTTTTTGGCTGCTTGTAACATTTTCTCCTTGACCTGGGAACTCTGGAATTTGGCTACAATATTCCTAGGAGTTTTCCTTTGAGGATCTCTTTCAGGAGGAGATCGATGGATTCTCTCCATTTCTATTTTGCCCTCTGGTTCTAAAATATCAGGACAGTTTTCCTGGATAATTTCTTGAAAGATGATGTCTACGCTCTATTTTTGATCATGGCTTTCAGATAGTCCAATAATTTTTAAATTCTCTCCCCTGGATTTATTTTCCAGGTCAGTTGTTTTTCCAGTGAGATATTTCACATTGTTTTCTAATTTTTCATTCTTTTGGATTTGTTTTACAGTGTCTTGATTTCTCATAAAGTCACTAGCTTCCAATTGCTCTATTCTAATTTTTAAGGAAGTATTTTCTTCAGTAATCTTTTGGACTTCCTTTTCCATTTGGCCAATTTTGCTTTTTAGGGCATTCTTCTCCTCATTGGCTTTTTGGACCTCTTTTGCCATTTGGATTAGGCTAATTTTTAAGGTGTTATTTCTTCAGTATTTTTTTGGGTCTCCTTTAGCAAGCTGTTGACTTGTTTTTCATGATTTTCTTGCATCACTCTCAGTTTTTCCTCTACTTCTCTTACTTGCTTCTCAAAATCCCTTTTGAGCTGTTCCAAGGCCTGGGACTGATTCATATTTTTCTTGGGGGCTTTGAATTTAGGAGCTTTGGCTTTGCTGTCTTCTTCTGGTGGTATGTTTTGATCTTCTTTGTCACCAAAGTAAGATAATATAGTCTGACTCTTTTTGCGCTGCTTACTCATGATCCCGGCCAATTATTTGAGTTTTAAACTCTTTGTTAAGGTAAAAGTCTGCTTCCAGTGTGAAGAGTGTACTGTCCCAAGCTTCGGGGGTTTGTACAGCTGTTTTCAGAGATACTTCTAGGGGCCTAAAAATTTTCAGTTCTTCCAAAGTGTTATGATAAGGGACGAGATGTTTTCTCTCCACCACCACAACAAGCCAGCACTCCTCCTTGCCCCAGGACCACCCCTCAGAACTGTGACCCAGATCCAAGCACAGGCAAAGCAAGATATTCCTGCCTCAGCACTGGCAAAGAGATCTCTGCAATCCCCTTCTGATCAGCCACTTGATTCCCCCTCAGTCTGTGTGAGGGAAGCTCAGGAAAAAACCATTGCCCTGGGCCACACTCGAGACTTGGGGCTGAGACCTAGCTTCTCTCTCACCACAGTCACAGACTTTTCCCACTGACCTTCTAAATTGCTGTTGGCATTCAGGGGTTGAGAAGTTTGGAAACCGCCACAACTGCCTGCGATTCAGTCCTCTAAGGCCTGCTCTAGGGTTGCTGTGGCCTGCGCGCCCACACTGAACTGCTCTCTTCTGTCCACCTGGCTCGATATACCTTTCTGATCAACCATCCAGGCTCTCTTTGGCTGGAAATTTGTTTTACTCTATCTTTTTGTGGGTTCTGCTGCTTCAGAATTTATTTAGAGCCATTTTTTTAGGTATTTGGAGGGCTTTGGGAGAGAGCTCAAGACAGTCACTGCTTTCTCTCTGCCATCTTGACTCCGCCCCCTTGTTCCCTTGTTTCTACTTGCTCCAGTATACATCATTTGATACAAATCTTTCCAAATTTCTTCGAATTCTTCATATTTGTATCTTCTTATGCAAATATAAAGTATTTCATCAAATTCTATAATTGATGGTCACTCATTTTATTTCCATTTTTGTTATTTTAAAGAATATCATTACTAATATGTGAGCATCTATAGGAACTTTCTTAGTATCATTTACATCTTTGCAGTAATTGTAAATATTCTACTGAGTTACAAGTATCAGTGGATTAGGGAGAGGATTAGTCAGGCAGTCAAAAACATTTAGCAAGCCCCTATTATATGCTAGGCACTGGGGATACAAAGAAAACTTAAGACAGCCTCTGTTCTCAAGGTGCTCATAGTCCAATAGGGAAGAGAAGGTGGGGATGACAAAGACATCTCACAAACACCTACTATCAACAAGGTAGATTTGAAATAGTCAGCAGAGGAAAAATACTAAAACTAAGAGGGATCTGGAAAGGCAGAAAAATTTTTGCTGTGACTAAAATTACACTAAAATGAGAAATCAGGGAACAAAGAGGAAGAGGAGGGAGAGCATTACATGTATGGAGGACAGCCAGTGTCAATACCCAGAGTCAGGAGATAGAGTGTGTTGTTTCAAGGAATAGATAGGACTATATGATTTGTCCTCTCCCTCAGTAAATGACTTTGTGCTTTTATTTTGCATAAACTTGTGTATCATATATCTTCCCCCAAAAAATTAGGTGAACTATTTAAGAATAGGAATTTTTATTTTTGTCTTTTATTCCCCATGCTTAGCACAGTGCATGGCATATAGAGGCATATATAGGTAGGCAATTAATAAATATATATTGATTAACTGGTTTACTTCTCAGGTTCTTTCCAATTTTAAGACTTTATCTTGTAAGATAGTAAGCCTACACCATTCTTTGCATATTGCCTAGGACAAGAGCAGTATAGTATTACATTGGATTATAATGACAATGTCAGAGCAAAATATATATTGATGGTATAAATGACAATGGACAAATGATATGTAGTTACATGGAATAACATATTGTTAAAAGCCAGAAAGAACCTTAGCAAAGACAAGCTTGGATGCTTTATGAACCACTAGTGTACCTAACTTTGAGTTTCCTTTCATGACCTCTAAGGAAAGATCTTAAAACCCTAAGAATTAATCCAATACAACCATTGTGCAGTTATATAATTAAGGAACCATTGTTACGGCTATTTTTCACAAAAAGCAACCAAAGCTGAGAGAGTTTAAGTGCCTTGCTCAACTAATCAATCAATAAGCATTTCTTAAGCATCTACTCCACTTTATGTACTCGGCATGTTGATTGTAAATGAAAAAGTGAGACAATCTCTCCTTTCAAGGAGCTTAATGCTTAAGATTACACAGGGCTTAAGGAAAGACTGGAACTTGCATCTCCTGCCACTTCCCACCAAACTACATGCTTTTTGACCATGGATATCTTACACTTGTATTTAAATAAAGGTAACAGATGACATTATTTTTGCATTCTTTAAGAAATGAGGCAAAATGAAAAGTTTAAAGTGATAAAAAAAAAAGATAAAGTATTTGTGAGGAAAGAAATAAAAGTAAAAAAAAGATACTCAGAATATTTTACTTTGTTTGGGAAATACATGGAATCAAAGAAATCTTATGAATTTTATATTTTTCTTTTTTTATTTTTAAAGCAAAACTCCAGCTATTGTAAAATAATAAAATATAATTCAATGCATTTGCAAGTGACTTTTAAGATTTTGCAATTGTATCCATGCATTACAACTCATTTTCTCCAATGGAACCTTTCACAAATAGTTGTCACTGCAAACTTGGCCTCAAAATGCATTAATGATGCCCTGATATCAGCCAATAGTGAAGCTATTAATGTGTGCTCTCACTATAATCATTTTAAGTGACATATAATTAACTTATATCTTGCATATACCTAATAACACTATTCAATTAACATGCAGCAGCTACCTTAGTAAATCAAAATTAAATGCTTACTTAAGACACTAAGTTGAGAGTGCTACTGTCCGGAGCTTTTTGTGATTTATTCATTTATATGGCAGTCTCACATTGAAGATTAGTGTGCCAGTCCTTGACCTGTGAACAACTTTGCCATTTTTTTTAAAGAGAAGGCCAAATAAGCTAAAGAAGAAGAGCTTCAGTTAATCAGCTAGAGATGGGCAAAGAGTCTGCCTTATTAATGTATTCATTTCAGGCTCTGGAAACTTACCCCATGAGGAAAGTATCAACTTTTGAAGTTAGTTATTGGGGGTTTTCTCCCAGAATAATTTTTTTAAAGCATTCCTCTCCTCCTCTGAAATGGATTTCAGGGAGAATTTACTGGCCTTTTTATTTCTTCAAGGAAAAGGGAGCACTTTTCTGTGTTGAATTAGTCTTTCTTCTTTGCTTCTCTTAAATTTTAGAGGAAAAATACATATATCTTTCCTTACCATTTATGCATATTGTCTCTATCACCCTATCACCATGTACTTGCTTATGTATTATTACTCTCAGCTTCTCCAGATTTTTCACATATGATTGTTTTGTCACTCCAGCTTCTTGAAGGCAAGGATCATCTTCATTCTTTTCTTTCTCTCTCTCTCTCTCTCTCTTCCTTCCTTCCTTCCTTCCTTCCCTCCTTCCCTCTTTCTCTTTCTTTCTTTCTTTCTTTCTTTCTTTCTTTCTTTCTTTCTTTCTTTCTTTCTTTCTTTCTTTCTCTTTCTTTCTTTCTTTCTTTCTTACTTTCTTTCTTTCTTTCTCTTTCTTTCTTTCTTTCTTTCTTTCTTTCTTTCTTTCTTTCTTTCTTTCTTTCTTTCTTTCTTTCTTTCTTTCTTTCTCTTTTTCTCTCTTTTTAATTTTCCACAGCCCTGAATAGTATTTTTTGTGTGGTAACCCTCTCACTATTCCATGTCCATGAAATCTAGTCTCAGTTCTGTGCATTTACTGTCTCACCTGTCTTGAATATACTCCTTCCTCACCTCTGCTTATCAAGATCCCTTACTTCCTTCAAGAATTAGTCTGAGCATCACCTTCTACAGGGCATTTTCCTGATCTCTCAGCTGCTATTGCCTTCCCTCTCAAAGAGCCCTGTATTCAATTTATATCTAGGATATGTCTATGTATATATGTTTGTATGTATGTATGTATGTATGTATGTGTCTGTCTGTCTGGTATACAGTAAGTACATAATAAATGCTTGTCATTTGCTGGCTTGATACCTAATAGAGTAGAACTATTAAACTGGTAGAAAAGGAGAATATAGGCTACCTCCACATATTTCACAATCCAGTAACAATGGCCTTGTTGCTGTCATTTTCACATGACACCCCTATCTCCAGACACTGAACTTTTGCTGGATATTTACCATGCCTGGAATTTTGTTCTTCCTCCTCTCTAACTTCCTGTTTTCATTCAAGTTGCATATTAAATCCTACCTTCTACTGGAAGTCCTCTTGGATTCCATACCTCCCCTTTATTGATAGTGACTTCCCTCTGAGATAATGTGTGTGTATGTATGCACACACATTGTGAGTGTATGTGTGTGTATATATAGACAAACACACACATATATGTATAAACACACACATATGTTGTTGTTGAGCTGTTTAGTCATGTCCAACTGTTTGTGACACCATTTTGGATTTTCTTGGCAAAGATACTGGGGTGATTTTCCTAAATTTCCTTCTCCAACTGATTTTACAGATGAGGTAGACAGGGTTAAGTGACTTGCTCTGGGTCACATAGTTAGTAATTGCCTGAAGTTGTATTTGAAGTTGTATATATAGATATAGATATATAGATATGTGTGTATGTGTATATGTATGTGTGTATATATGTCTTTATATGTGCATATGTGTATCTATATTTATATGTGTATATGTGCATATGTATGTATAAATTTCTGTATATGTATATATGTACGTATATATCTTTATATGTATATATACATACAGTTATGTTATATGCTTATGTGTACACTTCATGTGTGTATATATGTGTTTGTGTGTATGTATATGTATGTGTATATGTATTTGCATGTGTATATATTATATGTGTGTGTCTTGCATGTACATAATTGTTTACCTATTGTCCAACCCCCATTATATATTGTGGGCTTCTTGAGAGTAGGGACTGCTGTTTTGTTTTTGTGTTTTTTCGAGGGGGCAAAGGCTTTTATTAACATTCCCAATGCTTAGCATTGTACCTGACACATAATAGGCATTTAATAAGTGCTTGTTGTCTTTATTATTGACTTTCTATAGATTTTAGTAAAGTGTTTTATTCAGAGACAGCTTGGAAGGAAGTTGCTAGTGCCACAAATATTTGTGTTTAGCACCCTACTATTGGTCATTTGTATCAATGAGTTGGATAGATGCAGAGATGGTACACTTATTAAACTTACAGATAACATAGACAAAATGATATTTGTAAACAGGGCTTAGAACAGTCCTTGGCACATAGTAGGTATTATACAAATGCTTATCCTACTCACTTCCCTTCCTCTTCCCCACCCCGGTCCCACAAAGGGATGGCTCAAACACTATACCACAGCATTAGGGTCCAAAAAAGATAAGGAAACTTAAGAATACCAGGTAGAATATAATAAGATGAAATTTTAAAGAGATAATGTAAAGCCTTCCAACTGGATTAAAAAAGTGAATTTACAATTTCAAAATAGGGGAAGGCAAGATTAGATGCCAGAAGGGCTGTCCTCAGAGATAGCATGTGCTGATCAATGAAGATCTTCTGGACCAAAGCTGGATGACTGATCATTCAGGCATGGTGCAGAGGAAATTTTTTTACAGGTGTTTAGATTTGATGGTCATTGAAGTCCCTTCTAATTCTAAATGGTGTGATTATACTCCTGGCTGAAGAGAAAGGTATGCATGTACATATTAATGAATGGATGTTATTGCTAAAATGGCATATTTGTCTTGTTTTACCAACTTGACTGTAAAGTCCTTGAAGATGAAAACTATGTCCATAACTTCTTTTATGTCATTCATAATGCTTGATATGCTGATGAACAGAACAGGTGCTTAATAATCGATTCTTGAAGTAAAAATTAATGAATACATATTGCAACCCCAGAACAGAAAACACTATCTTACATATACAATTAATGGAAGAATGTATCCATCATGAATGCCTAAGTCTTTTACCTTATATAATAATATTGATACTAATGACAATAGCTAGCATGTAAATAGAGCTTTAATGCTTGCAAAGAATTTTATAAATATTATCTCATTCGTTCCTTACAATAGCCCTGGGAGGAAAGAGCCATTACTATCCCCATTTTGCAGATGAGGGAACTGAGTCAGAAAGAAGTGACTTGCCCTGGGTCATACAGCTAGAAAATATCTGGGGCTGGATTTGAACTTATAGCCTCTTGACTCAAATTCCAACACTCTATTCACTGTGCCACCTAGTAACAAAAGTGACAGTGACATTCTGTAGTTAATTAGAAACAGTTTCAGAAAGGAACATTATGCTGTCTTTTCAAAACACAGATTGGAGATTTTTTATACAAAGAAATAAAGACTTAACCTGTGATTTCAGAGATGCAAGGATCTTCTGGATGAGACTCTTTCCACCAATTCCAGTTAACTTCTTCGCTGCAAATTCTAGTCCTAGAGAATTGCTTTGAAGACAAGCAGTAAAGGAGTGAAGTGATGCCCCCAAATCACACAGCCAGTATCTCCAAGGTAGGATTTGAACATAGCTCTTCTTGGCTGCAAGGTTCTATTATTTTCTACTACATCATGCTGAACATTATACCTATGGACCACTATGCCTCTATATCATTTATGTAGAAGATAAATATCAATATAGTCTTTCTGAAGCTTTACCCCAAAACACATACATTCTGACCATTGATTAGAATCCAGAATTAAGACCTTTATATTTAAAGTAATTAGTAGTACTGAGTAGTCCTAGCTGCCTGACACTAAAAGTGTAGGATCATCCATGAACTATGAATAAATGCTTGTGTCAAATACTGTCTAACTTGTGTACAATAGATAGCTAATTATAGGGAACATATAATAGAGGCCCTGGAACAGCTTTGGCAGAAGAATGTGCATCTGGAAATTGATTAGGATTGATGGAAGCTTGTGGGATGCTTGAGATGAATAACATTTATAAAATATGGCTACTTTCACACCAATTCAGGTTTTAATAAAAATATCTTAAAGTAACAATTCATCAACACTTTTTAACTCTTCATATTTCTAAGGTGAACCTGGGCTAACTTTGTGGAAACTGTGTTAGATTGAGTGAAACTGTTCTAATCTGAGGGGGTTTTTTTGTTTATCTGTTTGTTCGTTTTACGTTGAAGTATATGCAAAACTATGTAAACTTGAATGAAAGGAAAATATTTACATGAGAAAAAAAATCTATACCTTTAAAAGCATCTTCCACCACATGCTAGTTACAGATATCAGCCGTTACATAAATCTGAAGGTTATAAAAATGAATAGCTTCATTGGATGATGATAACTCTAGAAGGTAAGCTAGAATAATTTGAGATCTATAACATCGGATTTGGGGGCACACACTCATTGGTGATCACAGTATAATAGCTTTGAGAGATAAGATAATGTGATCTTAAAAAAATGTTCCTTAAGCCCTGGAGTAGTTCCTATTGGTAGGTTGCCACAGAATAATTATGAATTGGTAAGATCTATGGTTCTACTCCAGAGACTGGCTATACAATGTAAGGGAATTGGATGCAAAATATTGATAATAGTACAACAATATATTTCAAATTTCAAATTGTAAAAATTCTATTTTGACTAGTTGACAGCAATCTGTACTTAATACTCTAATTTGGTGATGAAAAGGGAATAGATACTTTTAAAAGTAGACAACCACAGGAAATATAATACTAGTGCCATTTTCCTTTCTCATAGAAGTCCCCTTCATGTTAGTGGCACAGTGAATAGAGCACTGGGCTTGGAACCAGAGAGACTCAACTTCATGAGTTCAAAACCAAGCTCAGACACTAATTAGCTGTATGACCTTGGGCAAGTCACTTAGCCCTATTTGCCTCAGTTTCTCATTTGTAAAAAATGAGCTAGAGAAGTAATGGCAAACAATTCTAGTATCTTTGTAAAGAAAATCCCAAAATGGAGTCACAAAGAGTCATCCATGACTGAAATGACTGAACAACAACAACACTACATTGGGTGGTTTCCTCTTTCCTGAGTTCATCCCACATGGTGCAAGTGGTGAGAGAACATGATAGCTGTCTTTAAGTCTTTAAAGTATCACGTGGAAGAGTAATTAGATTTATTCTACTTGACCCAGAGGGCAAAACTAGGAGCAGCAGATAGAAACTGAAGAGAGGAAAAATTAAGCTTGATATTAGGAAAAATTCCCAGCAGGTATCTAAAGGTGGGACGTGAAGTCTTGGAAGTGCCTTTCACTTAAAGTCTTCAAGACTCAAATTTCATATTGACAAGTACACTATAGATGACATTCTTATTCTAGTATGACTTGGTCCCTTCCAAATATGAAATTCTAGGAAAGCCTTTTACCTGCCTACTCTTGTTTTGTCACTCAATCCACCAGGTCTGTAGCTTTTTTTTTTTTTTGTGGCAAAGAACTGACCAGCATGGCATACCTACATCAAGGAAGATGCTGTGCTCTATGAGCAAAGCACAATTACAATAGCTCAAAAGAGGAGTGAGATGCACACATTTAGAGACATCTCCCTTCCAAATATTTATATGGATTATTTGTACCCACCATGTGGTAGAGCCTTTTGAGCTCATATTGGTCTGACTAGCCAGTCAGACACATTGTATCTTGACCCCAACATAGTGATATAATTTTGGCCCTCTTTGAGAACAAAAGAAAACAACCAACTAGATATTTTTGTAACTCCATCAGACAGGGCCTGATTAATACTGAAGTTAGTGCTTAACACAATTTTTTCATTTATTTCGTCCATGTTTTGTGTTGAAATCTGATCTACCTTTCAACACCCTGCTCTAATACCACCTCTTCTAGGAAGGCTTCCCTGTTCTGAACATAATTTTCCAGCTCAAGCCTCAATAGACATTTTTTCTCCCCCTCTCCATTAATTAATTTATTTTAAATGTATTTATTTTAATTTGTGCAATAAAACAAGTATTTCCATAACATAGTAGATACTAAAAAAAAAAAGGTGATTGCTCATGAAACTACAAATCTACTAGGTACAAGTTGCTATTCCTTTCAAATATATAACAAAGTTATCATGTAAATTTCTATTTTTCTTCCCTTTCCCTTCCCCTGGAGATGATCATCATTAGACACAAATAGGTGTGTGCATATATGTGTATTGTGTATGCATAAATGTTTATATATGTATACATACACACATATATATGCATATAAAATTATTCCATATGTATGTCCATTTATCAGTTCTAGAACTTTCTACCTTCATGTAACACTTTATAGCTTCAACTATAGTATCAGTATATGTTTTATCATCTATTAGATTATAAGTTCCTTGAGGAAAAGGATGATGTCTTATTCCTTATTGGTCCACCCAACACTTAGCATGATAACTGCATAAGCACTTATTTTATATTTGTTTAAATAAATTGAAAGACTCAGGTAAACACTTAATTAGCCCCTACCTTGGAACTGGCACACATTTGTGCTTAGAAAGTCTACTATAGAGTATACTGAAAAGCTTGCTCTCAGGCAGTCAGTTAATAAACGACCAAGAAATCTTACATGGAATGACTTTGCCTCTGTATATTGTATATTGATGCCTACCAGATAGCACTTCTCTTATGCATTGGATGGTCTGTGAGTGCCAAATGTATTCTACAGTGAGAGTCTTCATGACCTTTGTTTCAACTGAGACATAATTAATGGCCCAGAATTTATCTAATCATAATCATGGGGTTAATATAATTATCGAATGCCTGGGGAGGAACTTTAGCATCATTTAGTCCAATGTCTTTATTTTTCAGATAAAGAAACTGAGACCCAGAGACAGGAAGTGAATTGCTCAAGTTTCCAAATATCATTGGTGGCAGCCCTGGCAAGAGCTCAGGGATCCTACTTCCTCATCTCTGCTCTTAAAAACACTATTGTCAGAAAATATGCAAGTTCAAAACACAAAACATTTAACAATGTAGCAAGATAAATTATAGAGAAACTTGACATACTTCAACAGATTGTTGCACAACTGGTGGGAGATAGGATCATGTGAGAGACAGCATATGCCTAGAAAACTCATATTGCTAGGACTGTGAGGCACCTTTAACTCCCCTTCACCTTCATTATTTTTTCCTACACAGAACTTTTAATGCCATCCACCAATCAAGTGACGTCATCAACATGCAAACTGGTGGTCTTCTGTGCTACATGGTTCTTTGCTTCACTGCCATCTCCTAGTCCTCTGAGCTGCACTCTTTGGGTTCTGTTCAACTTCTGTGCCCATCTTCTGACCCCGATAGCTAAGGTGCTCTCTGAAAGATCCAACACTACTCTCAGTTACCATCTGCTGGGCCACATTGTATACATCCTGTGCTGCCCTCTGTTACTACTTGCTGTAATGAGGTCTTTTCCACATCCATTGGAAGAAGGGTTTATCAGCTCTTTTAAAATACAGTCTCAGTGACCATCTCACTTTTCTGTGATTTAAACTCAGATGTCATCTCTAGCTAGTAAACTTCTGGCTTGAAGTACACCTGACTTTTTATATCCTTTGATTCTAGAGCTATGATTCCCTAGTCCAATATTTAAAGTGTAAAAATTCCTTTTAACTCTTTTGTATTCCCATAATGCCAATCATGGCTCATGTGAATAAGTCCTTGGGAGCATGACTGAAAGAGGGTTGGGTGCAGCTGACAACCTTTGTCCTATTTCCCTTCTTAGAACTAAGTCCTTATCTGCCTAGTAAACTAGGATCCAAGAGATGTTGTGAGTATAGGAAAAATAAAACAGCAATTGATTCAAGATTTTAAGTGTTTATAAAAAGAAACATGACATATTATTATGCCTTTAAAGGAACAGATATCTGGAATTATTTGGTTTCATATTTTCATTCTCTTTTTAAGGACTAGATTTAAATTTTTCATGTTCTATATAAAGAGCAAAACAAAACAAAGCCTCAAAAATTGGTCCTTCAAATATGTTGACCTAAATACAGTATGGCAAAATGCAGTGCTGCAACATTTTTGTTTGTAGTCTTAACATCTAAACCAATGAGTTAAAAATGTTAATCATGCTACAGTTCAAGGAAAATCAACCATATCTTTCAAAATTCTTTCTGTCTACCATATAAATGGATAGTCTTTGAAATTTTTTCATGTGACTCACATTAGTGTACCATTCAGTAATAGAAAGTCCTTTGATGATTTGTATGTCTGCAACATATTTTTAAAGGATTTTCTCTCATTTAATTTTGTAGTCACTCATTGCAATGCCTTAAAATACTTGTAAAGTTTTTAAAAAATCACTGAAACCTCATTACACTATAATACTGAAGGGGAGGGGGAGACATTACCAAAGGGGTAAAGATCATTGTTTTATACATTCTAGTTATACATGTCTTTCTAAAAATAATTTGGTTTAATTCTCATACTATATATTTAAAAATCATTTACTAGCTGGGTCTGCACCATAGATGATATAATGAATGGAGAAAGCAACAAAGATATCACAAATTCATGCTGTGCAGTTAGCTACATCAAATAATTTAGTCCTGTGTTTTTTCCTCAACTACGGGAAAATTCAGGGAAAATGACATTATCCAGATAATTATATCTATGGAACTACATTTGAAAGTAGCGAAAGGTCGTACATCCCTGTCCTTCAGATAGGCTTGATTTTTGTGTCTAAGGAGCCTGCATTTTAACACAATCCTATAAAAGGACATATGTTTATATAGGAAAAGGTCTATATGTTTAACAAATGCTCATGATTCAAGGCATAAACATTGTATAGGGACATTTAAAATAAGTATTTCTGCTATTTACCATAAAAGAGTTTTGGAAGTAGGGGGAGAGATGTTCACATTAGTCAGTCACATGATTTTCTTTCTCCCATCTCTGAACCTTAGAATTCTCACCTTGATAATAACTAGCTGCCTGTGGATTTGATTTTGAAGGCAGACTGAACTCTCTTAATACTTTAATTATTTTTAGCCCTATGAACATTATTTGAGACAAGGAAGCGTCCTTCAAGTATGATGTTGGGCTAAAACGCCCCAGTGTTATTGTTGTGTATGCCTTTATGGGAATACAGTGTATTTAACAAGAAAGTGGATTTCCTCCCTCACCCTACCCTTGCAAATATCAATTTTAATATTTGAGTTTAGGCCAAGTTGAATTTGGTCTCATTTGCTTACTTCTGCCTTTAAAACAAAACAAAACAAACAAAAAGTCTGCTATGCTTGAAGAATGGTAGAAACCAGGAACTAAACGATCCTCAAACCATATCTGGAAAGGCTAGGCAAGAAAAATGGAAGTGTGTGGGTATAGGTAGAGACCCCCTTTACCCTTGCCTTCTCACGTATTCCAGATTATCTGCCCTGCTGGTGCACCCTTCATATTTCTAGACCTCTCTCTGTGTCCTGAAGCTGTTTTATTTTATATGTACTATCTCTGTTAATTACAGTGTGAGTTCCTTGAGAGCCACTACTGTCTTATTCTCAACCCAGGGATGGGGAAATCTAAGCACCTGAGGCCAAATGAGACTTCCGGTTCCTCAAATGTAGTCTTCTGACTGAATCGGAACAAATCTGTTCTGTGGAGTTTTGATTCAGTCAAAGGGCCACACTTGAGGACTTAGAGGGTCATATGTGGCCTCAAGGTCCCAGGTTCCCCACCCCTGTCCTAAACCTTCTCATGACCTACTTAATTTGTATCAACTAGCACTTATCACAGGGCTTGGCATAAAGGAAGCACTTTATAAATGCTTTTTTTTTTCATTCATCAGTATAGGCAGAGTTGTGATACACTATTATTGAGCCTCAGAACATGTCAGTGATTGATTCAAAACCCAAAAACCCAAACCAAGATTTCCTTTAACCCTTGCTGATGCAGCTAACACCTGTTTTTCTGCTCCTTCATCTCAGATGCCAAGGAAAAACGGGATTGACCTCCAAGTAATTACAGTGATATCTGCCTTGGGAAAGAGCACATAGAGGGAGCATTTTGCAACATTTTTTCTTCTGGGCCAACTCTGACTCACAGAAGTATGTTTGTGAAAAATTGGAAGAGGAGGAATCATCTGACCCCACTATTATGTAGTGTGATAATAGAGATTACCTGGAAATTCCCTATTGAAGTATCTTTCCAAAGGACAACCAGGAAGTAATTGTAATGTCTACAACAGTCACAGTAAGTGCTTAATAAATGTTTATTGAAATGATCTGGATGGATGACATATACATTAAATGAAATGTTAAATGACAGTAGGAGAGTATAGATTCAGTGACGGGAAGAAGAATTGTCTAAGATAGCACCTTAAAGGAAGCAACACAGAGATTCTAACACAGTGATTCCCAAACCTAAGTTACCACATCCCTCTAATTTTCAAGAAGACTTCATGACATTTTAAAAAATCAAGATAAAATCTATTTTTGTTCAATTTCATCAAAACATGCGTTTTCATAGATTTTCTCGAGAAAATAATAAAGCAAAATCACAAATTAAAGTTATTCTTAATACTAGAATGATTGGAAACTGGTCAAGCCTACTTATCAAGACATCATTATATGAGAAATAAAAATCTAATGTCAGAGTCAGAATGATTTGTGTTCAGGTCCCATTTTTGACTAATGGATGTGTAACCCTGGGTAAATTATTTAATCTCTCAGCATAACTCTCTAAAACTATAACTTGCAGAACTGTTGATAATCTGTATTGCTAGAAGGACTTTCCTCTCGTGGGAGCCCCCTATACTTATAAAAATGACAAGTCAAGCCGATCTGCCTCCAAACAAAATCGTAAGATAAGGGCAAGCTAAGAATGGTATTAAGACCAACAGGACAATTTTATATAGGCACAGAGTACCTTAAGACCTCATTAGCAAATCCTACACTAAAGAGGAATCTATGGTTCAATAATGGGGAAACTGAAGTATGGGCACAATGGTGGGAGGGAGTATCCCAAAGCCAAGGTCAAACACTAATAAAGTCAGGCTTTCTCCTTACCTGAAATATTCATCAATGTCATAGTTGTAGATGAAGTCATGAGGATTTTCATCTAACCTTGACTGTGCCTTCTTAGAACTTTGAATGCAACAACCTTCCAGATATGGGAAATAGATGATTTGAGATATTTCACATTTGTGGCTTATTTAATATCTTCCAGAAATTTGGTATTGTTTATATTCAAACACTTTAAAATTTGTCATAACCAACACATTTTAAAGATATGTACATTTTTTTTCTTTATAGTACCTCTGACCTTCATAATCCTGCTTCTTTCTTTCTTCTGTTCTCTCTTCCACACCTCCCATTTTCAAATGTATAATTAAACTCTGTAACTTGAGAGTTCTTTGTACACCACCTTAAGCTCTTTGGAGGCATGCCATTTTAGGGATTTAATAAATAACTCATGTGGTGTTTCTAAATTGGCATGGTGGGGGCATATTTTTAGAAACCACCCTCAACCAAATCTGGTGCTGTTGCCTCTTACAAAGGTGTCAGCAGATGGAGAATGGCGGAGGTTTCAGATTCAAAGCCTCTGTTGACACCTTGTTCATGGAGAAGGTGGAAAACATGGTTGCTGCCAATTGGCCACTAGGTAGCGCTGAGATTCCAGAGTTCTCTAACTTCTCTTTATTCCTGTAATGACTTCTCCAAAGGAGAAACTAGCTAAAAGTTTTTACAACATTCATTAGCGGTCAGATTTGGTTTTTTGTTTGTTTGTTTGTTTGGTTTGGTTTTGCTTTTAATTTCCTTATGGCCAATTTTGGGGTGCTCTGAGGGTTGGAGGTTGGCAATATCTCCTTTAAGTTCATGCAGTTAATATTTATTCATACCCCACCGAGGAACAGTGAAATTTAGCCTATTAAAAAATCCTAGGATCATTGGATTTTAGAGTTGGAAAGGGCTTTTGAGATCATCTGATTTAGTCCCCTTATTTTACACATGAAGACATATGACTGAACCACAGACTGCTGGGAACTTAGAGTACAATTGAGACATGCTGATTTGACATAAAGGGGAAAAAGGGGACTGGAGGTGCTGTCTCTGAAACAATGTTTCAGACAGGATTTCAGTCTAAGAGGCAGTATGGATTCTCTACCCACGTAACATACAAACATAGGTCCCATAATCATAATAATAGCTGCCATTTATGTAGTACCTTAATGTTTCTAAAGTGCTTTATCTACATTATCTCCAGGCTGAATTTCATTAGACTAATTCTTTTAAAATCAGTTGGACTAAATTCAACTTTTTCCCTTCAGCTAGTTTGTGCGGGCAGAAAGAACAACAGATGTAATCACTGTTATATTCAGAATCCTATTCAGAATAATAGAGCAAGCTGACAGCTTGGTATAGTGGGAAAAGGGAGAGACTTGGAATTAGGAAAACCTGGGTTCAAGTTTTTCCTCTGATACATATTGGCTGTGTGATCATAGGTAACTCACTCAACCTCTCAGTGCCCAAGGCAGCTCTCTAGAAATAAAAAATTGCAATTGCCAATCTGCATTTGTGAATGGCTTTTCCACATTTAGAAGGTTTTTATTTTATTTTATCTTGCCCTCAAAAGATCATAATTGAAATGAGCTTGCTTTTACTATACCCATGCAATCAAAAATTGGCCATTCTATTCCTTAGTAGGATAAAGATTGCAAAGAGACTCCCTTAACCCCAAAATCAAGATAACATCCCAAATGAAACTCAAGTGAAGTCACCCAAATAACTACTAAGTTCAAATCTTTCTACCAGAAAATTAATTTCTCAAAAATACTATAAGAAATTCTAATGGCAAGTGTTGGCCTTAAATGCCCAATAATGATAGTAAATGAATTTGGGGATATTATGGCACAGAATATGACTTCTTCAAAAGGACAAAGAAAGCGATCTCTGTTGATGACTGCATAAGTTATTTTTATTCAGTGATACAAATCTCTGATGATGTCTCTATATTTTGCGGATTTGTCCAGAGTCACACAGCTAGTAAGTGTCTGAAGCAGTATTTGAAGTCAGAAAGATAAATCCTCCTGACTCTAAGCCCAGCGCTCTATCCATTGTGCAACCTAGCCACTCTTATTATTAGTAACATCTACCCTTAAACCTTTTCAGACCAAAGTTACCTCTTCTTTGTCATATGGTGTAACACTCTGGAATCCAATTGAGTCTCATGTCTTCTGCAAATAAAAAGGTACTTTAGGAAGAAAACTTTGGCCTTGCCTTAAGACTTCCTTTCACAATCCCCAAAAACTCATGATGAAAAATGTAATCCTCCTCCAGAGAAAGAGCTGGTGAACTCAGAATGTAGAATGAAAAATATTTTTTTTCACTTTTTTTCTTTTTCCTTTCTATTTTTTTGCAAAATGCTAATCTAGAAATATGTTTTGCATGACTTCACATGTATAATGAGTATCATATTGCTTGCCTTCTTAATGAGCAGGGGAGTGGCTGGAGGGAGGGAGAGAATTTGGAACTGAAAACTTTAAAAAAATAAATGTTTAAAATAATGTTGTAAAAAATATTTCATTACACTTCCATGATGTAGTAGGCTGGCCTGCCATCTAGATGAGAATACTGGTTAGGTTCTAAACTTTCACAACGTAATGTTCCCATTGCATCTCATTCTTCTAGGATCTCAAGTATATGGATGGCTTGTTAATAAGCAGCAGAGAATCTTTGATCTTCAAGCACTAATTAGAGAATTAAGTCATGAAATGATTGTGACCGTGTTCTTACTAGTGTATTTTCTTAAGACTCAATATTTGAGAATGAGAGCTTAATGGACATGTTAGTCCCCCAACTCTTTTTTATTCCATGTTTTATTCCTATTTTAAGGGAAAAAGTAATTCTTCAGAAGTAGAATCTCATGTACCCAAATTCCACTGGATTTAGTGGTTTCATAGCTGTGCCTAATCTGTGTAGGATGGCAATCACAATACATCCATACCTGCCCATCCTGTTCATTTCTTATTCATGTTGTCATATGATGTCACCGTACGGGGATCTGGCATATATTCTACAGTCTCCCTCAAATTCTCTTGACCTCACGAGGTCCACAATGAAGCAATGAGGCTATATATTAGTTGTCCCTCATTGGTTATTTATATGATCAGTCCATCTTTTTTCTTTTTTTTGTCCCTAGCCAGGTATTTCTCTGATAACATCCTTTACACCATTCTCTTTGACAATTCCTTGGTCCACAGTGTGAAATTCTTCTTATGCAAAACATGAAACTCTCCATTGTACAACTAGGTGTCACAACAGATAGAGTACTGGGCCTAGAATCAGGAAGACCTGGGTTCAAATATGACCTTAAATATTACTAGCTGTGAGACCTTAGACAAGTTATTTAATATCTGTTTGCCTCTGTTTCCTCGTCTGTAAAATGCGGTAATAATAGCACCTGTATCAAAGATTGTTGGGAAGATCAAATGAGATAATATTTGCAAAACAGTAGTGCCTGGCACATATAAGCACTATATAAATGTTAGCTATCATCATGATCAAAACCATCATCATCATCATCATCATTACTCACTTTGTTGATCCTCATTTAAAAATCTTTAGAAACTGTATTATTCCATATCACAAAACTAGATAAAATTACCAGAGGTATACTGGTATTAAAAGAATGTGGCTTTGTCTATATCTTGAGTTTTAATGCTGAAAATGTAAAAACAGAGAATTCAGTAGTGTCGTGGTCACAGTATGCATATTCTGTGCTAGAATCTTGATTTTACAAAGTATCAGAAGTCCCAAAGAAATAAAGTGACTCGCTCAAAAGTTAGTGAGCAAATGGGGATTCATTCTAGTACCCATTCCCTACAGCACAGGTACCCTCTAGTTGCTTGAAAATATCACACAAAAGAATGTCTCAGCAACTCTTGGGTTCCTTATCATTGTGTTTTTATTTTTAACTGTCCAGTTTTATATTGTTTGACTTTGTAAGCTGTTCCAATGCTTTTAAGTAGATGGAAGAATGATTCTTATTAAAAAAAAAAAGAATGTTCTGACAAATAGTAGTGCAAAATAATGGAAAAGTGCAGAACTTCTGGGGAGACTTTCTGTGTTGGAAAGAGCTTTAGATTTGATTTCAGAGGTCTTAGGTTCAAATCCCTGATTCTGCTACTTATTACCTGTATGAGGAAGCCTTTTTTCCTCTTTGGGCCTCAACCTCTTCTTCTGTAAAAGAAGTGGTAGAGATTAGGTGATTCCCAATAGCTCCACCAAGGCCTAAAATTCTATGGGCTCATCATTTAATAAAAATCATTCAGTGTCTTTACCTCTTTGTTCACAGAATACAATGTGTAAATAACATTTATCATCAAATTCCACAAAGTGTAGTCAAAGGTTAATCTGCATCAAATTAATTTTTCAAAAACTTGGAACTGCCCATGATCCCTCAAAAACTAAAAAAAGTTCACAACCAACATCATACATATACCTTGAAGGGCCCTTAAAAGGCCATCTAATCCAAACCTCTTATTTTACAGATAAGGAAAGAAATCCACAGGGGTAAAATGGCTTGCCTAAGGTTATATGGTGTCTACTACATGTATGTGAATGGATGAGAGATATTTTCAAAATACTTTATGATTAATCAGAATTTAAATTACTCTTTCATAAATTTATATAATACCTAGCATGGTGCCCACAAACCCTGGCCTTAAAAAATAAGGACAATAGGCAATTGTCTCATAATTAAAATTTTAAAAAAATCAGCAGTCTTCTAGAGTAGAGGTTTTAACTTGGGGTCCATGGAAAAAAAGTAGATTTGAGATATGACTATTTAGTGGGTTGTCCAGTATCACACAGATAAATGAGTAGTCAAGCTTTATTCCCAAGTCAATTCACTACTTACCTAGCATTCGGTCCACATCAACTGCATATTATCTAGACATAGCATAAAGGAATGAACATTTAAAAAATATATATAATTGTATTTAAATACAGTTTTCCTTTATAATCATATTGTTTTTCTTTATGCATTTAGAAACACCATTTAGGGGTGCATAGGATTCCCCAGAGGGAAAATGGGATCCATGATCAAAAAAAAAAGCTAAGTACCTCCATTTTAGAACATCTAAATCACATTCATTTTATTTAAATGGAAAGACAGGGGGAGAAGAGAAGAAGCTTGAGAAAAGGAAGAAGAAAGGGCAAAGGAAAAGGACAAAACAAAAGAGCAGAAGAGGAGGAGAAAGAAAAGAAGGAGAAGATGCAGGAAAAGGAGAGGAGAAGACAGAGACAAACGTATAATGGAAGATGGGCCTGATTCCACTTGAGTCAGGAAAACTCAGATCAAGACCTACCTCTGATACTTGCTAGCTGTGCTACCCTAGACTGATCACTTAAACCTTGACAGGCACAGGCACCTAACGTTACAGATGAGTTTCAGATCACTGTAGGTTGGAGGGAATTTCTGTACTGCATTTTTCTCTATCAATGAAAAATAGGTCTTCATGAGGAATAATTTTCTTTAAATTTGTGTTATCTTAGTGTTATCTCAGTAGGATAACCTACTGGTTAGCTAATATTGTAAGTAAGGATTAAAAAAAATCCTTTAGAACTCCATGAAGATCTATTAAGTCACTTAGCAAGAGCAGAATTCTGAGGAAATGGGACGCAGAGTAAGTTTTAATAGGAAGATGGAGTTAGCAAAATATCAAGAGTGTGTAGGGTATTGCAATTTGGTCTCTAGGCAGCTAGAGACAGTAAAAAGGATCTGATACCAAGGGTAGATTGGAGTCATCAAAAGGGAGAATCAGGAAAGCAATGAAGACACAATTTGTCTTTCTCACCATCTTGCCAAGTGTTTGCTTTGTTGCCCCTTTGCAGACGGGCTCTTAAAATTGTTTAGTGAAATGAGCAAAAATAATTGAAAGTCTAATATAAGGTGAACAAGCTGGAGTTATCTTGATATTTCATTTTCTTACCAAAAAACAAAAATCACAAGATTAAGAGTGTTATATTGTTGTTGGGACTACTCTGAAGCTAGAATCTTACCCAAAAGATCTTTTATCAACTCTCTAGTGAAAGTATATTTAGTAACTGTCTGTATGTTGACCTGAAAAAGATAGTTTAGATATATCTTAAGTTTGTTTTCAACTTTTTTCAGGCTTTCTCCATTAACTCATTCCTATAACAATTTTGCTTTTAGCAGCTTCTCTGACAGCAAAAGCTATGAGCTTTTTCAAATTCAATAAGCAGGATTAGAAAGGTGCCATTCCTCAACCCAACTTGCTCTAAGAACTGTGGATCCTCAGCATTACCCTCTACACTGGGTGTCTTTGAGGTGATCAGTCTGCTGAAAACATGCTGACTGTTCAGAGTGCTTTTATGGGGTCAACAATGCACAGGCCACAATCACTGGATTTCATTGTAAAAGGACTTTGAATTCTGGAAATTTCTCAATCTGTTAGGTAGAAGGATTAAAGAATGCCCACAGTCTTTCATGATATTGAAAGAGGGAGAGAGAGAGAGAGAGAGAGAGAGAGAGAGAGAGAGAGAGAGAGAG
>NW_020954594.1:11348019-11484066 GCF_900497805.2 Vombatus ursinus
AGAGAGAGAGAGAGAGAGAGAGAGAGAGAGAGAGAGAGAGAGAGAGAAAGAAAGAAAGAAAGAAAGAAAGAAAGAAAGAAAGAAAGAAAAGAAAGAAAGAAAGAAAAGAGAAAAAAAGATGAGAATGAGCAAAATGTTTTCATTCCTCTGGTATTCTAGAAGTGACTCTTTTTTTTCCCCTCCAATCTCTCATGCCTCTCTGCTTGATCACTCCTATGCACTTATTTCATTATGACTTTTAATTAACAGTGTATATACATCACCTCCCCCACTAGAATGCCAGCTCATAAAAGGCATGGACTATGTAATTTTATATCTTTGTTCCCCAATGTCTAGCATGGCGCCACTATGGAGTAAGTATTTAATATGTCCTCCTATATCCCTGTCTTTGAATTTAGAATGAATAATCACAATTGCCCATTGAATACTTCATTCCCTTAAGTGTGACACTAACATATTGTTCTTTAATTAATGTGAAAAAGGCTCTTCTAAACGACTACTAATTGTGGTAGAAGACATCCATGCCAAGCCAAATTCTGATGACATAGCTACACTGCATGACCATTGTCTGCCCTTTCTAAAAGCTTATTTCTTTCAGAAAGATTTTTGTATAGAGAATTTAACATTTATTTTACGTTCTGCTAAGTGATTACATAAAACAAACAAACAGCATAGCATCCAAATTCTTAAAGGAAAGTTTAAATGAATTACAGGAAAAAATAGTAAAACTCTACTAGTAGGGAAACTCAAATTTCCCCTCTCAGAGCTAGATAAATCTAACCACAAAATAAATAAGAAGGAAGTTAAGGAGATGGATAGAATTTTAGAAAAGCTAGATATAGTGGACCTTTGAAGAAAACTGAATGGGAACAGAAAGGAGTATATCTTTTGCTTAACTGTACATGGCACCTTCACAAAAATTGACCAAGTACCATGACACAAAAACTTCAGAAACAAATGCAAAAAAACAGAAACATTAAATGCACCCTTTTCAAGCCATAATGCAATAAAATTACATTTAATAAAGGGTCTTGGAAGCATAGACAAAGTGACTATATGAAAAAGTATTGTACTTAGAGTTATCATGTGCAAAGCTTTATGCTAAGAGATAGTGTGACATATAGCAGAATAATCCCTGAAGTTGAATTCAATAAATCTGGGCTTAAGTCCCAGATCTTCCACTTAATAGCTTTGTGAACTAGCAAAGTCAGTTCACCTGTTAGGAACTCATTTTCGATAAATGAATATTGAGGTTCAACTCTAGAGTCCCTTATAGCTTAAGCATCCTGCTAATTTTTATTAAGTATTGTCCTTACCTTCCTGGAATTTATAGTTGAATGGCAGGATATATTTAAATAAATGTAATATGAAATAATATCTAATAGTTGCAAAGCAGAGGTGAAGGGAGAGTGCTCAGTGAAGTTCAGGAGGTAAAAATTAGGCCTAATTGGAAAGATCAGGTTTGATCTCCTTTATCACACCCCCATCCCTACTGTTGTCGTTTGCCTCTTTCCCAGGGGCAGGATTGTGTAATTAAAAGAATGCTGAACTGGGAATCAAGAGACCTGTCTCCCATCCTCATTTGTGCCTAAGATCTGTAGGTTCTTAAGCAAATCATTTCATGTCTTAGTTATCAGCTTCCTTATCTATAAAATGAGGGTGGTGATTCAGATGATCTTCTAGCTCTTTCCTCTTGTGCTAGCTATTTTATGTGAAGCTCTGCCAAATTCCTTGTGCCACTTCAACCTGTGACACTTGTTCCCATAACATGGACTATCAGCACCACTACTATCACATCCCCTTTGGCATCAATGATGGAGGGCAAGGAGATACTGACAGGCAATTTGCATGTTCCCTCAACACATAAAAAAAAAATCAACAGCTAGGTCCCTAGAGTTTGTCTGATCACAATATGGCTTTGTGCCCAACTATTTAAAGTCACATTCTTTTCTAGAATCCTCTCCATCTCATATCTGGGAATGAAGATCTAATTTGTATTATACTATGACAGAAATTGACCTTTCCAATTTTCACATTTTCATTTCTCTTTCCTCATTCTGGGTTGTGGCAAAAGCATTTTATATAAAACCAGTTGGATAGCTGCTGCCCACTGGAAGAAATCTATTCATTTCTCTACCCAAATCAGTGAATTATCTACTCTCACATAAAGCAGTACCAGCAGCATAGCAATAACAAGGACACAAAATAATTGGTGCTGACCCCAGGTCCTTCAATATATTAATTAATTGCTTTGTTACAACACCTACAGGAAAAGTAGAACTTAAATGCATTCAAATGTATCCCAAACAGCTTGGCTTGAAACTGCAGCACATTCTCCTTCTATACTTTCTTAAATCTATCTATATTTTATTTTGTCTTGGGAAAAGATTAAAGAATAGAATTATATTAGAACTGGTGGAGGCATGAGCCATGCCCCCTTGATTATATTGAAACATTAAAATGTCATCAGCATGTTAATTTTGTCATCTCAACTGTATGAGATTTATTCAGCACTTCTATCTATTACATTAGTCTGGAAACACAATTTATTCTGATTGTGGAAATGTCATAGACAGCGACTAAAAACATCTGGAATTCTTAGTCTGAAAAGAATGCCTGGCTTTGATAATGCCATTTCTAAATTAATTTTATTTATGAAGAAGGCAGGAGTTAAACATTTCTACATTATTCAGATTAAAATAATCAATTGGCTCACCATTTTTAACCAAAGAGAGGAAACCAAAAAGAAAAAAAAATCCAAACCAAAACGAAATAAAAATGCTATCTATGTTTTAGATTTGTGAGTGAGGACCTTGGGGAGATAGTGTATAGAGGGGTATTGTTTCCTACCTGAAAAAAAAATAGTCTCTGGGGAAGATTTCTGTTTATTTCAGTAATCCTTAGTAATCAGACTCTTGACTTTGCTGTAGGAAAAATAAATAGGATATTTCAGAAACCAAGGTGACCCCTTTGTACATGGCGGATGCCCCAATAACACAAGTATAAAATAGCAGGATAAAAGCATGTGGCATTTGAATTTCATACATTGTTATCATGGTTGCTCTTATTCTTTCTACAGTTTGCAAACAATTTAAATGTACCTGAAATTCCTGTGGCCCCAAGAAAAAAAACTTGCATGCTAAGGATATATGTGTGGTCCATTCCAAGTCCAAGAATAGACACAGAAAGCATGGTGTTGGCTGACTATACCTATTTCTCAGCAAGAACTACTTCAAAATATTTCTCCAAATCAAGAGTCCGAGTTGGGCTCAAAATTTTGATTAAAAAAATTTGGTTTTCATCCTAAAGAAAGCCATCTACATTGATGTTTATACTACTCACTTAGATTTCCCTATTGTCCATTTCATTGGTATATCGTGAAATTTGAAAATCATGAAATTATTATATGGTACTTTTACGATATGAGATCCACAATTTTGTCTCTGAGTACTCCAATTACTAATGAATATTATAACTTCTCCAATCCTTGTCCATGTTTTCTCAAAAAGTATCTGCTCAACATCCCAACGTGCTATGGAGGCCTTCCTTTTTTGTTTGTTTGTTTAGCTTCTCAGGCATGCCAGTGTACTATTTATTTTGCCTATATGATTCTCATTTTCACTACATGACCAACTCACATCCTTTTCCCAATCTACGTGTCTTTGACATGTCTTGTCCAATATTACATTGTCTTCTGCCCAAAATAATCCTGTAAGGGTTATTTCTTTGGAACTGTGGACCGTTCTGAAACAAGTGAACTGATCTACATTTGTTTAACCGACAATTTCCATTTATTTATTTCCCGAACAAATAGAAAACAAATATTTTTTCATAGTATAACCACATTAAGGATGCTAATAATGATCATTGATGTTCAGAATGATGAGTTTGAGATACCATAAGTTACTGGAAGTGCCTTCTGAATCATCAAATAAAATTATATTATGCCTAACATAGTTTTGCTGAAAAATGTGTCTTACTATATTCCAATTCATTTGAAATTTGTGAATTCACGGATAATAAATAGGACAGATCTTAACTCACTTGCAGATTAAGCTAACCAGGCTATCCCATTCCCATTCATTCTTCAAAAAGGCATGGTGAATTAATTAGTCCAAATATGCTAATTTTGAATAAAGAAGGCAAAATTATTGACCTTAACACCCTCTTTTGTTTTAAAAAGGATACACACACACACACACACACACATCACAATGCAGTCAAAGAAATTTGACGAGAATTTGAACCTTGTCACCAAAAAAACAAAAACAAAATACAACAACAACAACAAAAAAAAAACAGACAAAAAAAACCTTTGAAGGTAGCTATCCTGACTAAGGAGTCTACAGATTTCAAACATTAATTGTACTAAACATTTCTTGTATGCCAAGAGATACAAACTTCAGGGATGCAGGACTTTACAGACCATGACATTTTTTATCTCTGGAGTATACTAGTAATTTTGATTGTATGGGAGACTACTGCTTGGTCTCATTGAGATTTTCTTACTAGTTCATCAAATCTCAAGTTGTCAGGAATGCATTTTTGCATGAAATTTAATTTCAGCAATGAAAGTTGAGAAATTATCTTCTGCCTCATCACCAACGGGAAGCACTAACACTTTTTTCGGTCTTTCGTCAGGGAAAAATAGTCACTCAAATCATCTGTATAAAATATTTTGCATTGTTCTGGCAATGTTCTGGCCTCATCCTCTAATAGGAAATTGGGCATGTGTGGATAGGCATTCAGTGGAATATGTTTACCAATGAATTGTATGCCAAGGTTTTGACACTACCATCAGTTATGCCAGATGCAAATCATTTACTCTCTGTCAGTTCAAATACACAATCTTGTTTGGATGGCTTAAATCTACACTGGCACCCAAATACAGCAAGCAGTATTGCTCAACTTTTGAGATAAAGCATTGACAAATGTATACAGTGCCAAAACATGAAACAACACAATGGAGACTGCATTTTGCTAAGTGTTACTTATTGGTAATATAGCATGGGAATCTCACAGGAATACTGACATTTACCACTGAGAGAGGAAGTGTTTAATATCAAGAGGTATCTTTGACATGAGGGTGGTGAATTCTAAAACTATGCTTAAAATCATGTGAGCAGAAATCCTGTTAGATCCCATTAGATCAAGGATGTGGGTCCAGGCAAGAAGATATAAGTCTAAGCAAATATTGTAGATCTAAAGTTTGAAGAAACCATAGAGATTCTATTCTTTATCCAACACATTTCATAAATGAGGAAACTGGCCCAGAGAGTTTATAAAAACTTGCTTGTTGTTAAATAGGTGGAAAATAGAGCTGGGACTGTGTGATACCTCAGTCAGACAGTAAGTACGGTAGTCTTTCCACTATGCCACATTTCAGGGAGAGACCAAATTAACCCTGAAACATTGGCTCTGGTGCTAACTATTTCAATACCAAAATGTTCTCTCTAAATTAGTAACAGACCATTTCTACAACATATTATTAAATGGAATATAGATTGGCACAGTTATCTTTTGAAGAAGTACATTATATATTATAGACCTTTTAAGGCCAGGGACTGTGTCATTTTTGTCTTTGCAACCCCAGCACCTAGTGCAGTGTAGTAGGTACTTAAGAAATGCTTGATTGGGGGCAGCTCAGTGGCACAGTGGATAGAGCACCAGCCCTGGAGTCAGGAGGACCTGAGTTCAAATCTGGCCTCAGACACATAACATTCACTAGCTGTGAGTGACTCTGTGCAAGTCACTGAACTCCAATTGCCTCACCCCCTAAAAAAAGAAATGCTTGTTTTATATATAAATAAAATAAATGACAGCATAGATTCAATCCTAGCATTATAAAGATAATTTCAGATGACCTTAGGTGTCCTTAGAAGATTAAGAAATGACTTCTTTGTAGTGATACTGGGAAGCTAGGCTCTTATTAGCCCAAGGTCATTACTGTCAAGTACCATTAGATCCTCTTACCAGTATCTTATGATTCAGGCTTAGGGATGACCTATGAGAGTAGTTGGGCCAGAATGTAACTAACCTTCATGGTCTAGGATTGCCATTCTAAGCATTAAGATTTAGAGGTCAGCCTTTAATGTCAACACCCCTTCCCCCTACAAAAGATCATTACCTATGGAACCACCACCAAGAGTGGTTTCTTCTCCTTCAGGGAGCTACAGGCAACATCAACTTCATTTGTTTGTAAGGGTGAGCTAACCCTTCAAAATTATTGAGAACTTGCCCCATCTCATAATTAGAATATGAGCTCCTTGACAGTAAGGTCTACGTGACTTCCTTCCTTTCTTTCTTTTTTCTTTCTTTCTTTCCTTCTTTCTTTATATCCTTTTTCCTTTCCTTTCTTCCTTCTTTCCTTCCTTTTTTCCTTCCTTCCTTTCTATATCATTGTATCTTGCATACAAAAGATACTAAATAAAAGTTTCTGAAAAAGAAAAGTTTGATGAATTGATCAGATTTTGTTCTAGTAGTATTAAAAAGTATTGGACTAAATAGACCAAAAAATAGGCAAAAAGACTGATGCAGGGATGACTTTGTTCCACTGCCCTATTGGAACAAACAAGTTGTAAACCAGGGAGTCATATGTTCACCAAAACTGTTTGTCTCTATCATGAAGTATGTCAGCCCCATTGGATATTATGCTGTAATCCAACCAAATTTGCCCTTCTTACATTGTGTTCATCATGTGTTCATCACACATGACACTCTAATTCCTGACTCCATGCCTTAGAAATGGGGGTCTTCCACCCCTAGAACACAACCCCTCCTCATCAATGTCTGCCTAATAGAAGCCCTCTCTTCCTTCAAGATTCAGCTTAAGAACCATCTTATAAATGAAGATATTCATGATATCCTCTCAATGCAAGTGCCCTCCCTTATATTTAACTACCTTGTATATATGTTTGTGTGTGTGTGTGTGTGTGTGTGGCAATTTGGGTTAAGTGACTTGCCCAGAGTCACATAGCTAGGTAGTGTTATGTTTCTAAGGCTGGATTTGAACTCAGGTCCTCCTGACACCAGGGCCGGTACTTTATCCATTGCCACCTCCCTGCCCCAATCTGTTTATTTTCTTTATATTTATTCTGCATATTATTGTCTCCTCTATTGGCATGATGAGCTCTTTGTTTCACTCTTTGCATTTGTATCCTTAACACTTTGCACCATGCTGGTATATAGTAGGAAGTTAATAAGTGTTTTATGTTTGATTGATTGATTAATATCTAGCACTAAGTCCAAGTAAAAGAGCAATTCCTTCTTAATGGTGAGTTCCTCCAATTGTTCCAATCGTCACCATAGCAGGTCATGCTATGGTGATTGCATTAAAGCCCAGAACATTTTCTAGTCTCCTAAATATGATTCATATTCACTCACAAGAGGTCAAACTAACAATCCAAACAGGAAAAACCAAGGGGATGAAGAATGCCCATTGTTCAGACTAGGATATGCAAGGTGAATGGATAGCTTAAAAAATTTTAGTTAGAATCTGCAATTTGAACTGACATTTTGAACAACTAACCAGACCCAGACAATGATCCAGACTCAGAATAAAATGGAAGGGAGAGAATAGAATAGATTGCTTTTCAGAATCTGCATTTGTTTTCAGTGATTTCAAGCTCTTGAATCCTATCTTTCTAACACCAATATTCTTCCAGCAGTGTAAGGTGGCTTCAAATCATAGAAAGCCATGATCTCTAAATAATCAAAACTTTAGATTTCTAACATGGTAACTGAGCTATATATTATAATAAATGACATGCACAATAAATTATAAGTAAAATTATGTAAAATGGTATATCACTAAAGTGATATATGTCCAAAGAAAAGACACAGGGATGTTATGTAGTGTGAGGGAAAATAACAGATGTACAGTCTGTTTGACACATTGGTATACCTCTTGACATTAACTAATAAATGTAAAGAAAATACTCCAAGATATTGAGTGGATGTCTTATAAAAGATTTATGAGAAGACACAACAAAGGCATGGATAGAATATGACTTATGGAATTAGAGGGAACCCATACGTTCATGATGATAATGATGATGATTGCTAACATTTATAAAGTGCAGATGCATTGAAATATTGAATAACTATCTAGAACTAGAGAAGTGATTGTCCACAGCTCTTTAGCCTAATCAGACCACACATGGTGAATTATATTTTGTTCTGGATGCCACATCTCACTAAAAATGTTAATAAGCTGGAGAATATTCATACAGGAGGTGAACAGGATGAAGAGCCTTGAGATCATGGCATATGGGAACTGTTTGTATGACTTGGGTATGTTTAAACTTCATAAGCAGAGGAGTCCTAAGCAGAACATGCATAATAGGTGTATATAAAATGTTATCAAGCCTTGCTCTTCCTGGCCCCAAAAGGCTAAAGTAGGAGCAATGGATAAAAGTTTCAGAGCAAAATTTGGGTTTGATATAAAGAAACAATGAGAGCTATCACAAAGCAGATCAGAGCTTCCATAGGAGATAGTGGGCCCTTCTCAGAAGGTCCTCAGGCAAAGGCTGGATGGTCACTTGTCAGGTAAGTCATGGAAAGGATGCTTGTGAAGGCATGGATAGGACAATGTGTACTTTGAGATCCCTTCCAACTCTGAGATTCTGTGCCCCTCTGATTACTTTTGTTTAAAATTGAAAGTGTACCCAGACCTAATTACCTAAAGAGGGCAACACAAATAGAATCTATGGGTGTATATGTTTCCAAATCTCTTTGTATAAAATGTACAATAAAACTAAATAAAATCACATCAAAATTGCTTTGAAGGACACTCAGCATTGATTACTGTCAAAGACATCACCATCCTCCCAGTTACTTAGACTCACAACCTCAGTGTTATTCTCAATTCCTCACCTGAACTCACCTCACATACTCAATCTGTTTCCAAGTTTTATCTGTTTTACCTTCACATTCTGTCTCATACATGACCCCTTCTCTCCAGTCACACAGGTCACCATCTTGGACCAGCACCTCGCCACCTCACACATGGACTAAAACCATATTAAATTCTATTACAATATATTTAACACATTGATTTTAGGCTTATTTGTACAATAAGTATTATCATTATTGTCATGAATGTCTTATATATCTGGATCCTCCCTTGGTTTAGAGCACAATTCTAGATACATCACTGGCAGCCATTCAAAAATCAATTCAAGTTTTCCATCTACTCATTTTTTTCTACTTTGGGCTTCTGGCTAATCTTCCTGCCTTGAGCCTCTCCCATGCTAGAGTCCATCCTCCACTCAGTTGGCAAAGTGATCTTTTTAAAAAGTAAGTTTGTGTCATTATCTCTTCCCAATATACATTCAATAAACTACAGTGGATCCCTATGACCTTCAGGATCAAATATAAAACCTTTGATTGAATTTTAATATCCTTTATGACCTGGCCCCTTCCTACCTTTTCAGGCTTTTATGCCTTACTTCCTTCTACGACATGGTGAACTGGCCCACTTCCTATACCTAAAACATAACACTCCCAATTCACTGCCTTTTCACTGGCTGTCCCATGCCTGACACACTCTCCTTTCTCCCCTCTGACTCCTGGCTTCCTTTAAGAGTGAGCTCAAATCCAAAATGCCATCTTCTGTAAGAGGTCTTTTCTGTTCCCTTTACTCTTGCCCTTGCCTCACACTCCCCACATTGCTCACCCTTAAGATTATCTTCCATGTGCATTGTATGAAACTTGCATGTATGTAGTTGTTTTTTTTTGTTTCTATCCTTCTGCCTGGCACATAGTAAGCACTGAATAAATGCTTGCTGATTAGATTGATTGTTACTACTATTTATGATACCGGACCTCCTATGTGGTATATGTCATTTTGAAATAAAGTGCCATTTTATGGCCTAATAGAAGAATATTTGGATATGCTCAAAAATATATTAGGGTATGTATTTAGCATCGTGAATAGGTGTTTGATTTTGAGAACAAATCACGTATGAGTTTCTATCACTTCCTACATAAGGATAATTCACAGCATGATAAGTTCTGCTTCTCTAATTTAAGAGGGTGGAATGCTGCATTTTCTAACATAATTATTACTGAAGGAAAAGACACTGTATATACCTGTTTATAGTGTACCATGTCACATCTATTTAAAAAGTGAACTGCTTGACTGCTTGAAGAATCAAGAGCATTAGTGTCACACATATGCGTTGGCTCTGGAGCAACCTGACTTTTTTTTTTAGATATTTCTCCCTTTTATTTGAGCTACCGGATCATGTATTTAGCAGCTGTACTATGGAATAGCACTTTTTTACAGCAAGAAGAGACCTTAGCAATTATCTAGTTCAACAACTTCATTTTACAGATTTCTTAAGAAAAGCGAAGCCAAGAGATGTTACATTAACTTGCTGAAAGTCATACAGTTAATGAGTGACACATCTGTTAAAGTCAAACTTTGTTGTTGTTGTTGTTTATTGTTGTTTAGGCACCTTTCAGTCATGTCTGATGCTTTGTGACCAAATTTGGGGTTTTCTTGGTAGAGATACTGGAGTGGTTTGCCATTTCCTTCTCCAGCTCATTTTACAGATGAGAAAACTGAGGCAAACAGGGTGAAGTGACTTGCTCAAGGTCGCATGGCTAATAAGTGTCTGAGGCTGGATTTGAATCCAGGAAGAAGAGTCTTTATGACGCCAAACCCAGTACTCTCTCCACTCCACCACCTAGCTGCCCTAACACCAAACTTACTAACACTTGAAAGAAAACTATCACAGAATTATAAACAAACTACTTGAGATTTAGGAGGGACCTCAACTGCCTTTTAGGCCAAGCATACTTGAAAAGAATCCCCACTCTACCATATCTGATGAAGTGTCCCTTGAACACGTCCAAGAGGGAATACGTCAACAGTCTTTTTATTTTAAAAGTTTATTAGAAAAATCAATATTTTAGCAAAAAAAATACCCTTTGCAAAAGGGCCAAAGAGCTCCTGCTTGCATAATTTCTTGCATGAGGGCTTTACTATAATGGCTTTCCAGTTATAGAAGCCAAAAATATGGCACCCTTAAAATGATTTTTTTTCAGCAGCTTCTCCATGGGTTTCTTTTATGCCAATTCAAACCCTCAAAAATAGAGGATTAATGATTTTTTTTTTCAATTAGAGCAGAAACTATTGCAGCCATGAAACATGATGCATAGCTAAATTGCAGTGGTGCAGAATGTGGTCTAATGGTGGGTTCAGTCACTCAAGGTAATGGGATGATCTGGTTCTCACTATGGCAAGTAGGAAAGGCACAGCCTCAGGCTTTGGTGTGGGCACAGTAACTAGGACTGTTATGGAGAAGTATGACTTTCCCTCCCAGGGAGGAAGTGCAAAGCCTTGAATGTCTACACCCTGGGGCAAAGCCCTCCTTGCCTCATACTAGTTATAGCTTTACTCAAGGATTCATTCAGTTGGCATGGGACAGCTGAATCACATAACCCCAGGCTTATTTATCTCTTATGTGGTGAAAGTGTTAAAAAGTTTCATCATGAATGAGAATTCTTTCTTAATTATTCCAGTTCAACTTATAGGGGATTTAGTGGCTTACAAATAAGTAAAATTTAAGATACAAATCTTGAGCTCAGTTTGTAAAGGGCCCCATTTCCAATAACAAAACTAGCAATGACAGTGATGTATGGTTTATTTTATGAGACCTGAAAACTGATGGATATGTGATCTTATAAATGCTTAGACAAACTAATGCACATAATTATATTTTCCATTTGAAGTCTATTGCTCGGCATTCTAATACAATATCATTAGTCGAAATGGCCACAATGATACAGCTTGGGCAGTTTGTCACGGTAATTACAGGGTGATTATTTTTGACTGGAATAAAGATTTCAGTTTTAGTATGGTGGAAAGCATCATCACAAATTAGAAACCATCTTAGCAAAGAATAATAAAAAAACTTTAAGGTTTTAAATGTGTATTATGGCATAATCCTGAAATAATTCCTTATTAAGACTAAAGTGCATGGATATTTGGCTAACTACGTTATTTTTTTTTACCATGCTTAAAATATGGCCTTGCCAAAAGGGTAACACTTATCTCATTAATGGTTCCCATGTATACAGATTTTAACATTAGATAAAATTCTAATGTGGTAAATAAGGCTTGTGTCATAATTAACATGACCATTAAAAAGGCTTTTTTTTTGGTAAACGCAAAAATATAGCATTTATCTTCACTATTTTCAGAATGGTTGATTAAAGTAGACAGTGTCCTAACATCTGCATTGAAAACTGTATTAATCAATTGATTAATCATGAGGCATTAATCAAAATCTTCCCTAAGTGTTTTAGTTTGGGAGCAGCTCTTAGTATTTTCTATCAGATTCCTTTTAAGGTGTCCATTAAAAAGATTAAATTTGGGTGGTAAATATTGAGGGGTTGTGGCACATATGGCTTCCCACTGGAAGGTCACAGCCACTGCTCATTAGTGCTACTTTTAATGGGATAAGAAGCAAAAGTTCTGAATATGTGACTAAATCAATTACTCAGACTTGCAGTTGAGTTGTTCCAGTAAGGAGTTTAGCATATGCAGAACTGGCACCATGGATGACCATGATTTCTCCTTAGTGCTTTCGTTTAGAATGAAGAATAATACTTGCTACTTAACAAGTTTAAACTGGATGCCCCATAAACTGATGTAGCAACTGCTCTTCAATATGTTAGTTTGCAGAAACCAGTTAAAAGTCAGCCTCCATTATTGAGGATATACTTAAATAATCTAACTTGCCCTCTACAATGAATGTAAAACTTTCCATTATAGGAGTGAATGGCTACAGAATTAAATGAATTATTTTAGTGTTTAGTTAGATTCAATTGGACTTCACAGAATACTTTCAAGTATACTGAACAACTGCAAATTCCAAGATTTGTGTCCAGAATTTGGATTGTGCTTACATTGTGAAATCTTCCACTTTATAATTTTCCTTAAATAATCGTATGCAGTTACATGGAGAAGATCTGTGTGTGTGTGTGTGTGTGTGTGTGTGTGTGTGTGTGTGAGAGAGAGAGAGAGAGAAACAGAGAGAATTGCTAATATATGTCTTCGTAATAAAAATTATCTCAAACATGTATCTTAATTTAGCAACATTTTTATCTAAGAAGCATTTCTCATTTCTTCATTGGACTTTGCTTTCTTGTTTTGTTTCACATTAAATCATGTTTCTCCCAGAAAGTTCAAAGCACAGATGCTCACGACCCTGCCTTTTGCTTACTACATTCCATAAGTTTATACTTATTTGCTTGGGCAGTCTCATATAGTTCAAAATGAAGACCATCAAAAAAAAAGTCTTTGTTTCTTATACAAGATAAATGTGCATGGTAAGATCAGATTGAATCTGCAGTGGTTCTGGAAAGCTACCTTCCCCTTCTGACTTCATAGAACTCCAGTCATTTTGAAAATGAGATGGCCCATCTCTATCATTGCTGATGTCTAAGAGGGTATGCATAAGAAAAGACAACTCCTAGAACTTGGGCAAAAAATATTCAGGTTTTAGCAATATCTAACTAGTTCTGCTTTTCAGCACGGTGATTTAGCTTTAGTTTTAAAATCTTTGACTTTAGAGACATATGTTGAGGTATTAGAATTTAGATGTGTCATGAATACATTCAGTTTGGAAAAAAAAATTTTGGTATTCTCTTTTAGTTAGTCACTCAGTTGGTCTCCTTATATAGGAATATAGCTGGGTAATTTCTGATATATTTTGTTACTCCATCTTTTCTATATGATTCTCTTATTTGAATTTACATGATGCTACCATGACCAAGGGTTAGAGAGCTACTTCAGAGTTGTAAAGCACTGATTTCAATTCTTATCTTTGACACTGACTGACTGTATAACCTCGTCAGTCATTTAGACATGAGGCAGCTAGGAGACAAAATGTATAAAATTCTGGGCTTGGAGTCAAGAAGAACTAAATTAAAGATACATACTAACCATATGATGCTGTGCAAGTCACCTAACCTCTGTAAGCTTCAGTTTCCTCCTCTGTAAAATGAAGATAATAACATCATCTATACTATAGGGTTGTTCTCAGTTCCATGCGAGATGACATGTATAAGATGTGTTGCAAATCATAAATCAATGCATGTTACCTATTGTTATCACCATCATCATTCTTATTCTTATTATTGGATCTTTCCACAATCCCATACAACTCTAATATATATAATTTCTAGAGCAAGAAATGAGGACATTTACTGGAGTTCTTTATACCAATCAAATAATAGGTCCTTTAGAAAACTGAATACAAATGCAAGCACCAAAACAAACAACTAAAAAACAACTATTAAGTTTGTTAGAATTCAGAAAGTGTTATGATAGGACATTCCACTATAGCTGTAAAGGAAACAAAAATTATATTCTTAAGGAGTGCTCAGTTCGCATCTTCCCCCATTGAGGAATTGCTTTCTTTTCATTTCTTTAATATTGGTATGAACCTAGAATCTAATACTATAAAAACTGAGTAAAAATAGATTGTTCATTCGCTAAGTATCTGAATGGCCTTAGGCAAGTTTACCTACTACCTAATTCTATGTTGCCAATGGAAAACATATTTAAGGAAAGGAAAACTTGAAATCTAATCATGGTAAAGCACTAAGAAAAGCTGACTTGTATTATTAATATGTATCCGTCCATTGGCTAGATTTCAATACATCGTGTGATTTGGAATAAGGTGACTATACCGACTGTAATTGATTAATATGTAAAATATTTCAGGTGCTGAGGAAATACTATAAACCTTTATTTGTAGTTTTTGCTGCCAAATAATTACATGAAAAAAGAATCATGCCTTAAAATAATCACAAATAGATTTAATTGTGTCTCCAATACATATTGTTTCATATTTGAGTCATATTTTCATTTTGCTATTGATGTGAAGCTTGGTTGCCTTCAGCAGGGAATGAAAAGCAATCTGCATAATTCCCATTAGTTCTTCATTGGACAAATGCAGTCTGATATTCTGTAGTAGGTTCGTTTGCAGCTAATCATTTTTGTACTTAGCAGCAGGTGATGCTGCTATATTGAAAAAGTATCATGCATTTTAGGAATTATGGGCATAATTTAGCTATAAAACACCTAAGTTTCAATACCCATCAATTCATCAGTTCAGCTCATTGGAAACACACTCAGTTGTTAGCAAGATCATTTCATTACACGTGTCGGCTTTTAGATGCTTTAGCATAAACCTTTTATTAAGGATGTATTTTTATATTGATCATGTGGCATAATAGGACTGCATGGCATAATATAAACCAAGGGAAGCTTACTTGCTGTACATTGCTTTTAGAGAGAAAATACCGAAAGATAATATTCTAAGCAGAGACAGCCTTTGAGGTTGGAGGCGTTTTGCTTTATGGGTCTTGGCCAAGATTTTAAAATTTGAACTTTTTCATATGGGATAATGTGAAACGTGGGATGATTTCAAAGCAGATTTTCTTGTTCTCAGATGTAAGAATTGTATCATTTCAGCATGACTCAAAGTTGTTACAGGATGTTATAGTTCTGAAGAATAAACCTACAAACGAGGGCTCAAATAGACTTTATGTTTAGAACAATGTTCATACATGTCGATCCTATAATTTATACTCATTATAGATGCTGGTTAATATTCTACAATAAGTATATCCTAATATTAGAATGGGAAAAAAACTTCTTTGAAATGTATTATTTGATAGTGTTTCTCATTCAAATTGCCTTCCTCTTAAAAATCTCAAATCTGCCTTCCAAGCACAAGATGAGAATGGAGAATATACCTTACTCAAATTTTCATTGATGAAAATATGTTTATTTTTCTCCCAAATGCTTACTATGGCTTCTTTTTTTTTCCTTTTTAGGCAATTGGGGTTAAGTGACTTGCCCAGGGTCACACAGCTAGTAAGTGTCAAGTGTTTGGTCTGAGGCCAGATTTGAATTCAGGTCCTCCTGACATCAGGGCCTGTGCTCTATACTTTGCCACCTAGCTGCCCCCTATGGCTTGTTTTGATGGTTATATTTTTAAAGCATAGAAAGACTATGAGGTCCATGATTTTAGAGGAGTCCATGAAATGGATGGAAAAATATATATACATATAGATATAGATATGAATATATATTTTCAATAGTCCCTGGTAGAAAATTTAGCATTTCCTTCAGTTATGAATGTAGGCAATAAAACATCCTAATAAGGAGTACATAGCCAGAGGGGACCACAAAACAAGGGCAAATGGAGAATAAATATATTTTCTGTATTAATATTCTATGATCCCATCATCTAGAGTCTAAGTACCTTCTGTTAAAAAGAGATATTTAAAAAAATAATATGTTTACATAACTGAAAATTTCTGATAGCCTTTTCTGATTCTTAGGAAACAAAAAGTTTGTTTTGGCTACCTCCATCTCCTCAGCCCTTTGCAATCTGGCCACTGGTACCATCGTTTGATCGAAACTGCTCCCTCCAAGGTTACCTCTCAAAAATCTCTTAATGGATACATTTTTCTCAATCCTCATATCTGACCTTACTGCAACTTTTACAATCACTGCCTACTCCTTCCTACATATTTTCTCTTTCTTTTGCTTCTTTGCTGTTGCTACTTCTCCCTGCAGCTAAAACAAAGGCAGAGATGTACCCTGCCTTCAAGAAGCTTGCAATCTAGTAAGTGACACAATCTGTGTACAAACTATGTGCAAACTATGTCCAAACAAGAGGCGTACAGGATAAATTGGACAGAGTAAAGACACTAGCATTAAGAAGGAAAACTAGAAAAGGCTTCTCACAGAAGACAGAATTTCATTGAGAGGTGAAGAAAACCAGGGAAGCTAAAAAGTAGAGAAGAGGAGAGAGAGGAGTGTCTCAAGTAAAGAGCGGCAATGAGGCCAGTATCATTGCATGGTTTTTTAAAGGAGAATGAATTAGCTATAAGAAAACAGAGGAGGAAGGGAAGAGACAAGTTATGAAGGGCTTCAAAAGTCTTAGATCCCAGAGACTGGGAGCCATTGGAATTCAAAGATAGTGTAAATGAAATGGTCAGACCTGTACAAAGAATACTTTGATAGTTTGATTGATAGACTGAAGTGGGGAGAGACTTGAGATGGGGAAACCAACCAGAAGATGATTGCAATAGTCCAGGTGTGAAGTGATAAGGGTCTGTATCGGGGCTATGGCAGTGTCAGAGGAGAGAGGGGATGGGGATGAGAGATGCTGTGAAGGAAAAAAAAAATCAATAGGCCTTAGAGACAGTTTGGGGTGTGAAAGAGTAAGGAAGAGAGAATGACAGGTTGTGAGCCTCTGTGACCAGGAAGATGTTAGTGTCCTCAGTGAAAGTAGAGAAGTTAGTAAGAGCTTAGGGTTGGGGGTAAAAAAGATAACAATCTCAGTAATCAATGTCTGGTTTAAGATATCTATGGAGCATCCAGTTCAAAGGAAGAGGTTAAATTACTTTCCTAGGGTCACAGACTTAATAAGCATCTGGGGCAAAATTTGGACCCAGGTCCTACAGACTCCAAGCTTACTCTCAAAACAAAAGACCCAACATTCATATCTCGGCCCTGTCATTTATTGACATCACTTAATCCCTCAAAGGAACAGTTTCCTTAATTGTAAAATAAGGATGAGAGCAACCATGCTTCCATGACCTACCACACCCAGTTGTTTTTAGCAAAGTGTGTGGTCTTAGAGTGCCCTGAAAATCTGAACAATTACTATTTATTTGAGATTTTAAAAGCTATGTTTCTTTAAGTCAAATTGGAATAATTGTTAATCTTCTGATTTTTTAGTACAGATGTCTGAATATGTTCAAAACCACCTAAATTTTGCCTAAATTGTAGGGTTTTTGTTTAAATCTGGTGAGTCCACATTTTTTTCAGTGGAAGCACTTTGTAGAATTTACAATTAAAAAGGACTTTAGAAATAATCTAGCCTATTACTTTCATTTGACAGATATGGTAACTGAGGCCTAGCGACAAAAAATGACTTGCCCAAATCACACAGATAGCATACTAACAAAGATGTGAATCTGGGTCCTCTGGCTTCAGATCCATTGCTCATTTCAGTGTCCATAACTGTGAAAGTAATTCAGATTGTCTTTAGAAAATTCATCAATCTCAGGAACCCTTCTTTAGTGAAATTTCATTCATGTTACTCATTTGTATTAGTCTCTGAAGAAGTGTTCCCCTGAGTATACATTTCCCATCAGTATATTCTTTAACCAGTGTAGTAATGAAAGTTACTTTTGATTGAGGGTAAACTGCTATGGAAAACAATGTATTTCAGTCAAGGGGGAAGATCTAAAAGACAATTAAAGTATACATTAGGTATTTATTTTATTAAGTTGGATATCTCACTCAAATGAGCCTGAATATACATACATACATGCATATGTATGTATATGTATATGTGTGTGTATATATGTATATATGTTATATATATGTATATATACATATATATACACCCTATCTTAAAAACAAACAAAAACAAAAACCACAGGTCAGTTATTGTTTTCACCTGTAACTTGCTAGTACAATGCATCTTAGAGAGAATATTTTTGTCCTTAAATCTCAATATTTGTCATATGTTCAAAGCTAGAGCAATACCCGAGCCACCGGATGAAATAAGGCTGTGTTATTTTCATTGGTGGTATACAAAGGTCAATGCCATGACTAGACTAACTCCTCTTCCTATTACCACCCATTGCTTGTTATTCTTTATTGGCATCTCTGGGATCAACAATATTTGAAAAGTGACACCATTACTTTACTGCTACCAAAAGCCTATGTCTGACCTTCCTCTGTTATAGTGTCACCAGATGAATCTTACTCAGTTTCAATCCAATCATCTCAATCTGCTAAACCCTTTGGGGGTTCACCAGTTAATTATTGCCAAGTGAATCTTTAATTTGCTCTAAGATTACATGGTGAATACAGTCATTCCTGCAGAGTTTATATTAGAAATTGGCACTAGAGGGAGCTAAGTAATTGTATCATTTGTGTGTTTGGGGGGGGGAAAGAATATTCATTTAAAAACTTGCATTTTTCCCCCCTGAACCTGCTGATTTTACAAATATGGCAGCTATGCCTCAGCAAATTATAAGCAATAATGAATTAGTTAATTTTCTTTAGTGAAAACTGCTATGCTAAGATTATTAAATTACCGTATTTCTACTTAGTGAAAGTAGCTACCAGTCGGTAAATTAGGATTTCTAGGACTCTTTGGGGAAAGGGATTATTACTATTATCCTTGTTTATCATTATTTTGGTCTTAACCGAATTAAAATGTTTATAGATATCATCTTAAAATACAAGTGTGGGCTCCCAAATTTATAGTTTGATAAGAAAATGGCTTCGTAGAATAGGAGCACTGTGCAGACCAAAATGAGAGGCTTTACTCTCATGGAATATTTGGGGGATTTCCTTGGTTTGATTACTGTGAAAAGCTGATTCAATTTAACAGTAAAATTCTTCCCCAGAAAGCTTGACTTAGGCAGAGCACTGAGTGAAATTGTAGCAGTTCCTACTTTCAAGCTTGCCTCTAAAAGTGAGCTTAAGTGTACTTAAACTACAGACCTAGTCTAAGACAATGGGAGATTTTCAACCACACAACCAAAGTGCTTAGCACCAAGCGTTGCATTTTCCATACTTGGAACATCAATATTTCTATTTACTCCCTTCTGAGCCTTGCTTGGCCAAAATCAAGTTGGGGAGAACAAATTCAGAAAACATCTTCCTTGAAGTCTTTGCAATAGTCAGTCATGATCAAGAAAGTGGTAACTTTAATTACACACACACACACACACACACACACACACACATCTATGTGGATATTTTTGTGGGATTTATAATCTCAGCATTGAGAAAACTCAGAGGCCATGTTGTCCAAATCCTGTTGAATCTATAATCCCCTCTACAATAATTCTCCCATAAGTGTTCATTAAGGAGCCACTTGAGATATCCAGTGACGGTCAATTCATTAACTCTATGCCAGTTTATCCCAATTTTACTTATAATTAATTTTAAGGAAGTTTTTGTTTTGTTTTTCTTTCTTATACAAATCTGAAATTGCATTCTTCTTCTATATGAGTTTTCAAATACTTAAAGATAGCTATTATTCATTTTTTCCCAAATGCTTTTTTTCCTATAGACTAAACATCCTCAGTTTTTTTAAACAATCCTTTAAGGATAAATTTTCTGGTTTTCCTTTGACTTCTGCCTTCTCCCAGATATTGAGGGATCTAGATTATCGAGCTTTTCCTTCTGGGGAATGGGCTGCCACCATGTGGTTACAACTGCATTCTAAAAATCTCTATGCTGACTTGATGTGATGGCCAACGTGAGAGCATGAGTCATTCCTGCACTATAGGGTGATCTCTTTCCCAGCCTGATCCACATTACTCTTTCTCCTGGTAGTGTCTTCTCCAGCAATAGCCTAGGGTGTTGTGATGCCCCTGTTTCTCTGTAGGGTTACTTCTCATGGCTCATCTCACCAAAGAATCTTGTATCCTGAGGCCCCTCCCCAAGATCTCCTCCCATCTACTACCACCACACCCCTTCCAACATTCTTGTTCCAGGCATTAAAATTGCTAGTTACTGCTCTGTAAGATATAATGTTGATAATCACTGAAAACTAGTCTCTTGGTATGCTCTGAACAGGGCAGAATACAGTAAGGCTAAAACAACTCTCATTCTGAACATTTTTTGTCTCCACTTAAGTAACATAAGATAACCCTAACAACATTTTTCCCATGTCATAACAATCATTCACATTTAAGCCACTGAAATCCCCAGGCAAGATTTTACATGAAATGTTATCTGACCATGTCTCCCCAATAATGTACTTAAAAAACTGATTTTTATCCAAATGCGGAACTCTCAATTTATCACCATTCACATTCTTCTTATTAGGTTCTTCCTATAATTTTAACATAATGAACTTTTTTTTTGGAACCTGACTGTGTCATCTAACATGCTAATTATCATTTTCAGCTTCACATCATCTGAAAATTTAATAATCATTTGGATATGATCTCTGATATAATTATTGGGAAAGAATCTGAATGGGGATAAAGCCTTGTAATACCATATAAAAATTTCTAAGTCCATGTCAATCCATCAGTCATACAACTATTTTCAAATCCAACTAACTATACTATTATTCAAACCAGCATTCCTATCTTGTCCACAAACAAAAGTGTACATATTTTGACAGTACTTTATTTTTTAATGAAATACAATTGAAGTGTTTATATGGAATGCTTCTGATATACCACCCTAATAACTTTTCTTTTTATAAAAATGAGATGAAAATAGTCTGGAATAACTTGTTCTTGATTAAACCTTTCTTCATCATAATGATCATTGTTTCCCTTTTTAAATACTTACCTACCATCTCTTTAATAATATGTCTAGAATTTTGCCAGGGGCACCAGTCTGGATCACCAATTTGGGAATGGAAGAATTCATTTTATTCCCATTTTGGAAAACCAGGACAATATTTTCTGATCTCTATTACCCGTCACAAATTTCAAAGATCCTTGTCCATCATATTCACCATTGTCTAGCTTCATAGGAAGTACTTCATCCAGGCGTGGCAACTAGGATACATTGAGGCAGCTAAGAGTTCTTCATTTACCTTGGACTTCGGTTCTCATAACTATTCTTGCATAAGGCTGAACATGATTCTCCTTGGTAGGGAAAACAGTAGTTTAACAAGAATTAAATAGTTCTGCTTTCTCTCTACTCTTATAATCAGTGTCTCAGTCTAAGAAAATAGACACCATCTTCATTCTTTGACTTATTTTGTCACAATATAAATAATGACAAAACAAAAATGAGTACAGTACAGAGAAAAGAATGTGGGACTTTAGCCCAATCAAATTCTGCCTTTGTTGATTTGTAAATGTGTGATTACGGTTGAATCACTCAAGCTCTGTGAACTTCAGTTTTCCTCCCTCAGGTGACCTGCTTTATAGGAGTAACTAGCAAAGTATAACAATAATGTCAATTATTATTCAAAAGCTCTTTTTATTGTGTGTAAAATGTAGAAGGAGCTATATAAGTATTTGTTCTTCAGTTTAATGAAAAAGGGGGAAATGATGCTTGGCATTTTGATGTTCAAATAAAAGGATGGTAACATGTTGCATTCGGAAGAGTTAAGGACATATGAAAGACTGACATTTGATACTTTTTTGAGATGACATACTTAAGACTTATTTTCAGTTATTTATTTGGTCTAATATACTAGCAAAGATATCTTTCAAGTGGTCCAAATATAGAATTTCCACCTGTGTCAGCTCTGATTCTCTCATAGGAATGTACTGATCTACTGATACTACCTCCTTTCTTCGCTAGAGCAGGGTGAGCATAAGGCACCATCTGTGAGATTCCAGTAAAGAAAGGATTGTGTGTGTGTATTTGTGTGTACACTAAGTATTGTAGTACTCTCTCTACAGTCTGCCAGCTTGTTTTTTTTTCTTTTTTTTTTTGAGGGACTGGGTTTCAGTGGATTCCTCTGTCTTTCCCTGGCTGAAAGTGCAGTGACTAGTCACGGGCCAGACAGATACCATTCTGATCATCATGGAAGTTTTGAACTGCTCCAATTCCAACCTGGGCCTATTTAACCCTCCTTAGGTAAACTGTTGTCCCCCGCTTCCAGGGGTTCAGCATATCAATGACATATTTAGTGTAGACACCTGATTGGCATTAGCCCTACTGCACTTCAGAACTCCCAAACAAGAAATCCACCAGGCTTGGCCTCGTGAGTTTCAGGGATTACAGGTATATGCCAAACACACCCAGTATCTTATTCTCTTTGATAAAGAAAATGTAATCCTAGCTCAGAAATGAAATTCCTGAAAAATCAGAATTTGCAGAGAAGGGAAAAAGGATAATTTTATCTTTAAGACCTAAGCCCCCAGGCATGAGTTTGTATCACTGTTCTTAGGATTAGGGAAGTATAGCCACAATCTATGGAATTTCTAGAGTGATGGGACCATCTACAACCATTCAGGGCCTAAAGTTAAATTCACTTTAACCTGAGGATGTTGGATGCAGAAGAACTAAAGTTCAGGAACAAGTAAACCCTAGCAGTCCTACAGTGAAAGGTTCTTCCTTCTATAATGCATGAAAAATGCACTCCATAAACTTTAACTTATTTATTGACTGCTGCATACACATTTTAATAACTGCTGGAATTAAATTGGCTTTGTTTTTAGCAGGCTTTTTGACACTATTTTGAATTCCAGTTTTTTTTTTCTATTACCATTTCCTTGTCAATTAGGTTTGGACTACTTTGACTATAAGATAGTTTGCACCCTATGGACATTTGGTCCTTAAACCTGAACTGTTTTGGGCTCTGACAAGGAGGATTGATGACACTGTTATACATTTTAAAAATACATTCTCTCATTATCTTTTGTTGTTACATCGCCAAAATTTCTCCCAGGTTCCCTCCCTATCCTTCTTCCAAAAGAGTCATCAGGTGCAACAAAAAATATTTTAAAAGATATATATATGTATTTTAAAAGACATAAATATGTATATATATATATATTTAAATTTAAATATATATATATATGCATGTGTTATATATATATATCAGCATAACCCATAAACACATTGAAAAAATATGCTCCATGTTTGTGGAACTTTCACCTTGCCAAAAAATGGGAGGGGAAAGAGATCTTCTCATATTGCTCCTTGGGAGCCATTTTCAATTGTTTTATAGTTATTATTCTTTCCATGTAAATTGTTATAGTTGTTGTTTATAGATTTTCCCCTCTTCTTATTTCATTCTACATCAATTCATGTAAGTCCTTCTTCTTTGTATTCATCATATTTTATTTGTTATTTCTTAAGCATAGTAATGTTTGGTTATATCTACATGCTATAATTTGTTTAGCCATTCCCCAATCAATGAGAATCAACTGTGTTTCCTGTTCACAGATATCACACCAAAAAAAAAATTATGCTATAAATATTTTGGAGTATATGGGGACTTTTTTATTATCAATGACCCCTTTAGGAAATATGGTAAGGGGTAGAATCATTGGGTCAAAGACTATGGAAATTTTAGTCATTTTATTGCATAATTCCAAATTGCTTTCCAAAATGGTTAGACCAATTCACAGCTTTAGCAACAATATACTACTGTGCTTGACTTCCCATAAGCCCTCCAAACATTGAATAATTTATTACAGGATCTTTAATGTTAAGGACACATGTGCATTTTGAATTTAATGTGAAATATGATATAAGATTTTGGTCTAAACCCAATTTCTGCCAGACTACTTTCTAGTTTTTTTTTTCAGCAAATTTTACTTAAAAAAAGTATTTATTCTTTCTTAAATGATTTTTGTTTGGGAGTTTATCAAACACTGGGTTGAGTTCCACTGTTTCTGATTCTCGTTATTCTACTTTCTCCCCCCTCCTCCAATCAATCTGCTTCTCTTTTAAATAATAGCCAATGGTTTTGATGACTGCTGCTTTTCATTATAGTCTGTTATCTGAAAGTGCTATCCCCACTCATCCCTATCTCTTTTTCTTTCATAATTTTTGTTAACATTCTAGATTTTCCCTTTGAAATGAATTTAGTTATTTTTTGTTGAATTGTATAAACTATGCCTTTGCTAGATTGGTAAGCATTAAAACTATAAATTGGCTTAGGTAGCATTTTAATTTTTATCATATGCAAAGTATTTTAATGAGATTTCCTTTTCTACTACCATTCATTGGACTTTATCATTATAACATATATATAATTTTGATATTTGTGGATTTATTTCATAGTTTAAATTTTATTTAAACTATTGATTTTCTTAGGATCTTTAATTTCTTGGAATTTCTAAGCAAACCATCATGTTATCAACAAATAGGGATAGTTTCATCTCTTCTTTGTCTCTTTTTACACCTTTAACTTCTTGATCTTGTCTTATTGTTATTATTATTTCTAGAACTTAAACAATGATATAGCAGATAAAGGTCATCCTTGCTTTATTTCTGTTATTTATTTAGAAAGTTTCTTATCTATCTTTACTTCATTAGGTACTTTATTTGCTTTAGATAGGCACTTTATGCATAAAAAAAAGATCTGCCTATGCCTAGGCTTTGTAGGGAGTTACACCCACAAAGGAGTCTACCAGAGCACTTTTTTTTTCAGTTTTGAGGATTAATGTGTGTAGTGCTGATATCAATTATTTTTAAGGGAAAATGGGAACAAACACTTATTAAATGCTTGCAATCTCCCAGGCTTTGTGTTAAAAACTATACAAGTATCTCATTTGCTCCTCATGACAACCCTGGGAAGCGATTTGCTATTACTATTCTCATTTTATGGTTAAGGAAACTGAGGCAGATATAGATAATGTAATTTACCTATGTTGACACAGCTAGTAAATGTCTGAGGTCAAATCTGAACTTTATCTATTCTGCCACATAGGTGTCTAGGTCTAAAAAAATTGATAGAATTCTCTTGTGAATCCTTCAGGAGCAAGAATTTTTGTTTATTTATTTTGTTTTGTTTTGTTTTTCCTGTGCTAATACCTTTACAGCTAGTCCTATTTCTTTTTCTGACACTGGGCTGTTTAAGATGTCTATGAGATCTCCTGTTACCTCAGTGTTTTACATTTTGGAAGTTATCCTTTCTTTTGTATTCTCAGCTTTCTTATCATTATAGGTTCTGATAATTCTTTTTTTTTTGAATTTCTTCTGTTTTTGTTGTGATTTCACTTTGTTTATTTGCTATTTAAAAGTGTTACACTAAAATGAATTCTATTATTGGAATTTAGGTTATTGATGTAGAAGAAGAAAAGGATAAGGGATAATTTGACTACTTCCTTCAAGAATATGAAGATATTTTATTAGGAAGATGCTTATCAGATATTCTATGTAGCAGACCAAACAAGAAGGAATCAGCTTAAATTAAAAGCAGAATGATTTATGTTGGATATAAGGCTGTTTTGACTAAAAGGGTGATTAAAAACTACAGGAGACTGTGGAAAGAAGCCACAGCACTGAAGATATTTGAGGAAACAGTAAAATGTGCATTTACCATAGATCATTGTAGAAAACCACTTGCTAGGAGATTTTTTGAGGTCACTCCTAGCTCTATTCTGGTACCCCAATCCAAAATAAGCACAAATCCAGTAATATTCAGTGTAAAGACGTTTAATGGAATACATATACAAATTTAATTAAGTAGACAGAAAATAAAGGTAAAATGTGAGTGATTTTTTTATCTCATTTTTAAAATTAGAATTTATTTTGAGGTCACTGACTGAAATAGAAAAAAAAGGAAGCATCATAGCAAACATTAAGATAAATTAGCAAAGTGAACAAAAAGAATTTGTTGTAATTGCTGTCACTAGGGTATTAAGGTAAAGAAGAATATATATATATATAGATATCATATATATATATGTATATATATATATAGATATCATGTATATATGTATATAGATATATATATGTATATGTATCATATATATATATGTGTGTATATATATATATTAATATCCATAATAAAAGCTCTTAGGGAAGAGTCAATAAACATCACCAAAGGTGTACAAGGTATAATTTGAGAAGAGTAAGAAAAACCCCTATATTAAAGTCTAACTAAAAATAAGTAATAGACTCACTTTGGGAGTCTTTGGAGATGAGACTTTGCATCTAATCACTTGCCAATCACAATTTCCATTTCACTCAATGGATGTCTTTGAGTAGCTACCTATATGCATCCATAGCATAAAGCATTATTAGGGATGAACATATTTAAAATGTGGTTGCTGTCTTTTAGGTGTTTCCAGTCTACTTGCATGGAATGGGTAATATTTGATTTATTCTTTGGCATTTTTGGTTAAGCTAATCAGTTGCAGTACCCTATAAGACAATGCAACTGGCAGTCAAAATAGAAGCTCCCATTCTCCTTGGGTCTCTTGGTTTGTATCTGTTTGACCAAAAATTATGATTGGAATGCCTCCACATTTGTTTTTCCACTTACTACTGCATATAGTCTGTTAAATATTCAATCTGTCTTTCATGCATTTGCTTTAAAAATATTAAATGCTCATTATACGCAGAACCTAAGGCAGTCATTGTAGAAGATAATGATTACATATTATGATTCTACTTTTCTTTGATCCTTCTAAAAGTCTTCTCCACAATGTATAGTTGGTGTGATGGTAGGGATGGTGGTATAATGATGCCTTTCATCTATTTTACTAAGAGGAGAAGAATTTAACATCTTACCCTAGTAAGATGCAGAATTGGCTGATACAGCAATAATGATACTCAGTAATGATATTATGAGGTTGACAGAAGAGCAGATAGGACTTCAAGAAAAGGAGAAGTGAAGTAATAACTGAGTAAAAAGCTGAGAAGAATCTGTCAAAACCATATAACAAAAGACAACTTGTATGCTAATAAGATATCTGGGTCTGACATATATGGAAATGCTCTAATAATAATAATAATAATATAAAAATTTTCCCTAAGGAAAGCTATTCCTTTAATTTTTCAAATTTGTTGTTATTAACTTAACATGTTATTAACATGGTTTACGGAAGGTCACATCAAACAACTGTTTAAAAATCCCTGTAGGTCTTTTGCCAGGTCTATATTTGTAGAGAGCATCATGAGTTGTTGGTTATCTTTGGCTCTTTGGTGAGAGAAGGCATATTACACATGACACATGCAGATGACACATTAATACACTGTCATTGACACCACACTCAATTCACCCTCTTGTTCCATTTCTCTTCATCTCTATTGACTTTGTGTTGTCCTGTTCAAACAACAGGGCTATAGTGTAGTTGTGCATAAAAACCACTCAGTCTTTCTAATTAGGTAACGATGAAATGGAAGGAACAATGGTTTCAGAATCAGAGGATGTAGGTTCAAATTTCAGCTCTGCCGTTTAAAACAGGTTTGACCACAGGCAAATCATTTCACCTTTCTAGGCCTCAACTTCCTCATTGGTAAAAATAAGACATTGGAACATATGCATTCTAAAGTCGCAGTGAAATTTCTGATCCTAGTCATAATTCAAATTTATAAAACACTACAATGTTTACAAAAGCCCTGCTGCTCAGCTTGTGACCACCATGCCACAATAGTATTTATTTTGATGACATTAACATGGTCCTTTCATAAATGCTTTGTCAATCATCCCAAAGCACCTCTGGCTTATTAATCCCTAATTATATTCTTATTCTATTAAAAAAAATGACCCAAGGCCTGGTTTGTTATAAAGCACTTGAACAAAATTCATGCAGATAGATGGGGCATCAATTAGTATATTTCTGTGCTCAAAGAGCTTCTGTGGCTCTATATTTTCAGTGTCTTTAGACTAAATCCCTCTGCCTGATGCTAACAATGTAGTCTTATTAATCACTGTTTCTCAATAAGTTCCACGTGGTTTAATCACGTTGGCTTCTTTCCCATTTTACAAACACCCCACTTCTATTGCTTGTTGTATCCTTATACAAGAATTCCTTTCCCTCAACTTTCATTCCATATAAACCCTACCTATTTTTCAAAGCCTAGGTCAAGTCCCTTTCTTATTATCTGAGCAGATATATTTATCAACCCCATGGAAATGACTCCCGCTTCTGTGGCTTCTGTTTTGACTTTTCTCAGTTCCAGTGACATTTCCTCTTGCTTGCTAGGTATAGCTTCCTAAATGCTGTGCTGGGAACTCAAACTCAAGATTCCCCAAACTGAACTTATCTAATTCCCTCTCCTGCCCCCAAATAACCCCTTCACCTGATTTTCCTATATGAATCCTTTATGCTCTAGTTCAAAGATTTCTCTAATCTGATTCCAATCTACCTTTCTAATCTTATCGCTTATAATATATTTTTCAACTATTTAGATTTGCGATGGTTTCCCTCAACCTCATACAGATACAGAAACACACACATATAAAGACCCCCCCACACACTCACATACCTATACATCACTACTCCCACCACCAGCATCTCTTTCACCACATCAACTTCCCTTTGTTTCCTCTGAATCTCAGCTTTTTGGATATCTCCTTTTCAAATACAATCTAGCGGACATAACAAAACAGGTTATGGTATTTATTTATTAAGGCATGTAGATTTTGTTTAACTACCAAGTTGGGGAGAAAAACTGAATGCAACAAGTTTTTCATCTCCTTGGGAAAAATACATATAGACTGCAAGTGCAAAGTTTTTTTTTTTTAATTCCATCTTAAGAGTTTAAAGACTTTCAGTACCATACCAATCAAACTACCAAAAGTATTTTATGGAATTTGAAAAAATAACATAATTCATCTGGAAGAACAAAAGTTCAAGAATATCAAGGGAATTAATGAGAAAAATGGAAAGGAAGGTAGCCTAACTGAACCTGATATCAAACTATCAAACTATATCATAAAGCAGCAATCATCAAAATTTTCTGGTATTGGCTAAAAACAGAGTGCTGGATCAGTGGACTAGACTAGGCCCACAAGACACAGTGATAAATAACCACAGTAGTATACTGTTTGATAAACCTATGATAAACCTAATGATCCTAGCCTCAGGAATAAGAACTTACTATCTGCCTTATCTCTTTTAATTATATCTATTTTTGCTTTTGCTTTGTCTGATATCAGGATTGTGACCCCTGCTTTTTTTTTTTAACTTTGGCTGAAGCATAGTATATTCTGCTCCATCTTTTCACCCTTACTCTATGTGTATTCCTCTGCTTCAAATGTGTTTCTTGTAAACAACATATTGTAGGGTTATGGTTCTTAATCAACTCTGCTATCCATTTCTGTTTTTCAGAGAGTTCATACCACTCACATTCACAGTCATGATTCCTATCTGTGTCTTCCTCTACATCCTATTCACTCCCCTTTGCTTTTCTCTCTTATTTCTCCCTTTCCCTCCTCAGTAGAGATTTTTGCCTCCCTCAGTCTGCCTTCCCTTCCATTCACCCCCTTGTCATCTTGCTTTGTAGGGATGTAAACAGTTTGACCTTATTAATAACATTTTTTTTTTACCTTTTTATGCCTCTCTTGAGTCTTGTATTTGAAGGTCAAATTTTCTGTTCACCTCTGTTCTTTTCATCAAGAAGGTTTAGAAGTCCCCAATTTTGTTTAATGTCCATCTCCTTCCCTGAAAGATTATGCTTAATTTTGCTGGGTAGTTGATCCTTGGCTGTAATACAAGCTCCTTTGCCTTATAGAATATTGTATTCCACGCCCTCCAATCTTTTAATGTAGAAGCTGCAAGGTCCTGTGTAATCTTGACTGTGGTTTCACAATATTATATTGTTTCTTTCTGGATGATTGCAGTATTTTCTCTTTGACCTGGTAATTTTGGAATTTGGCTACAATATTCCTTGGCATTTTCAACTTGGGATCTCTTTCAGGAGGTGGTCAGTGGATTCTTTCAATGACTAATTTACCCTCTGGTTCTAGAACCTCAGGGCAGTTTTCCTTGATGATTTCCTGAAGGATATTATCCAGGCTCTTTTTTTCATCATGGTTTTCAGGTAGACCAATAATTTTTAAATTGTCTCTCCTGGTCAGTTGTTTTAACAATGAGGTATTTTATGTTTTCTTCTATTTTTTTTTTCATTCTTTTGTTTCTGTTTGATTGATTCTTGCTCTCTCATAGAGTCATTAGCTTCCACTTGCCCCATTCTAATTTTTAACGAGTTGGCTTCTTTATTAGATTGTGTACCTCCTTTTCCATTTGGCCCATTTTACTTTTTAAGGAGTTCTTCTCTTCAGTGAGTTTTTGTACCTCCTTTTCTATTTGGTCAATTCTACTTTTTAAGGAATTGTTTTCTACAATTAATTTTTGTCCTTCTCTTTCCAAGCTATTGATTCTCTCTTTCATACCTTTCATTTCTTTTCCCAATTTTTCTTCTACCTCTCTTATTTGACTTAAAATCCTTCTTGAGCTCTTCCAAGAAGGTTTTTTGGACTTGAGGCCAGTTCATATTCCCCTTTGAGGTTTCACATGTGGTATATTGACAATGTTGTGCTCTTCTGAATTTGTGCCTTGATCTTCCCTTTTCCCATAATAAGAATCTATGTTCATTGTCCATTTCTGATTTTTGTACATGGTGTTTGCCTATTTCCTGACTTTAAGAAAAAAAAAAAAGTTGAGCTCTTCTGCTGGAGTGAAGGGTGCACTTACCCTAGCTTCTTTTTCTACTCACCTGGGCCTTGTACTTAAATGTTTGGCTCTTGCTCACCCGGGTCTTGCACAGGGATGTTTTGCTGCTGGTGGATGTCTGTGAGCCTAGGATTTTGTTTCCTGGAGTTGTGCTTCTCAGAGTTGTGTTGAGGCACTCGGTGATTTGGCTGCTGGAGAATGCTTTTGCTCATATTGGTTTTCCCAGCTGGTGTCCACAAGTTCCCCTGCCTGTATTGAGGATCTTGGGGGAGGGGAGGGTCCTGGTGTTGGCACTTGCTTGATCCACAAACCTGGGTCTCAGGATTTCCCCTTATGCTGAGTTGGGGCTTGCCACTGGCTTGCTGGGACACCTCTCTTCCTATACTGCTTCCCCTCCCCCACAGCAAGAGGGGCCTTTCCTGTTAATCCCTCAAGCTTCTTGGGCTACAAGACTGCAGCAGCCTGTTTTTTTACTGACTCAGGGTTTTTCCTGGGTCAATATTTTCTGGGCATTCAGAGGTCGATAAGTGAGAGTGAGAGTAACTTACTTCTTACTCTGCCATTTTGACTCCCAGAAGTGGAACCAAGAACTAACTATCTGACAAAAACTGCTAGGAAAACAGGAAAACAGTATAGACCAACCTTTTACATTATTTACCAAGACAATGTCAAAATGAATATATAATTTATAAGGAAAGGGTGATAACATAAGCAAATTAGGAGAGCAAGGAATAGTTTACCTGTCAGATCCACAGATAAGAGAAGAGTTTATGACCAAAAAAGAGATAGCATTAAGAAATGTAACATGGATACGTTTGATTATAATAAATTAAAAAGGTTTTGCACAAATGAAATCAATGCAACCAAAATTAGAAAGAAGGCAAGAAGCTGTGAAACGTGCTTAAAGCATGATTTGGATAATATATGATTCAAATATATAGAGAACTGAGTCAAATTTATAAAAAAACACAAGTTATTCTCCAATTGATAAATTAGCAAAATATATGAACAGATAATTTACAGATGTAGAAATCAAAGCCATCTTTAGTTATATGAAAAAAATGTTCCAAATCACTATTGATTAGAGACATGCAGATTATAACAATTCTTGGGTACCACTTCACATCTATCAAATTGATTAATATGACAGAAAAGGGAAATTATAAATTTTCTACAGGATGTGGGAAAATTGACATACTAATGCCCTGTTGGTGGAGTGGTGAGCTGATCCAACCATTTTGGAGAACAGTTTGGAACTCTGCCCAAAGGGTACTGTTTGATCCAAAAAAAAAAAGCACTAGTAGGTCTATATCCCAAAGAGATCATAAAAAAGGTGAAAGGACTTATATGAACAAAAATATTTATAGCATCTCTTTTGTGGTGGTAAATAATTGGAAATTGAGGGGATGCTTATCAATTGGGGAATGACTGAACAAGTTGTGGTATATTAATGCAATGGAATACTACTGTGCTATAAGAAATGACAAGCAGTACAATTTCAGAAAAACCCAGAAGGACTTACATGGACTGATGCAAAGTGAAGTGAGCAAAACCAGGAAAACACTGTACACAGTATCAGCAATGATTTGTGATGATCAACTATGACTGGCTTTACTTTTCTCGGCAACGTAGTAGTCCAACACAATTCTAAAAGACTCCTGATGGAAAAATAAAACAAAACAAAACAACAACAACAACAGCAACAAAAATAAACCTATCCACATCCAGGAACTGATGGTGTCTAAATCCAGATCAAAACATACTCTTTTCATTTTATTTTTTTAAATTTTTTTCCCTTTTAGTCTGTTTCTTTTTTCACAACATGACAAATGGAAATATGTTTTACATAATTGCACATAAATAACCTATATTAAATGGCTCACCATTTTAGGGAGGGGAGAATAAGGGATGGAGAGAAAAAATTTGAAACAAAATTTTATTAAAAATGAATGTTAAAATTGTCTTTACATGTAATTAGAAAAAATACTATTTAAAACAAAATTCTTATTAAAATAATATTATTAATTAAATTAATTATTTTATTTTTATTATTAAAATATTATTCCAGAAACAATAGACTGGAATTTAATAGCAATACATGTAAAGTCTTAAACTTGGGTTTAAAAAATTTACTTCACAAGTATGAAATGGGGGATATATAGCCAGACAGCAAATTATAGGAAAAAATATGGAAGTTTTAGTGGACTTCATGCTCAGTTTAACAGTGATATGACAGTTATTGATTGGGAGGTAGCAAGTATCCTCTCAATGAGTATATTAAAACACAGAATGGAAAACTACTAGTCAAGTCTATTTTAGAGCAGATTCTTGATAAGGTATGGTTTGGACTAAATGATCAACTAGGAGCAATAATCCTGACTCTAGAACTCCATTCAATAAAGTAAACAAGTATTTATTAATTAGGTACTTCCAATGTGCCAAGGACTTTGCTAGATCCTAGCAAAGTAAAGGTTAAAAAAATAATAATAATAAGAGTTCAATTTCTACTGTTAAGCAACTGAAATCCTATTTTGGGAAAATACATGTGCATATATAAGTGTAAAGGATACTTATACTTCAACTCTCTCAGTTGATGTAGTTACAGAAAGCCAAGAATGTAATCACAAGATTCTTATTACCTCCAGAATCAATCCATCTCACTTGAATAGCTTTAATAGTAAGTTCTTCTTTACATCAAACCCAAATTTGCCTCTCTGTGACTTCCCATTAATCCTACTTCAAGCCCACCATAGCCAAGTAGGAATTTAGCCTTAATCTTTCTCCTGAGCTACAGTCCCACACCATTAACTGTCTTTTACATATCTCTAACTGGATGTCTTGTAGTCTACTCAAACACATGTTCACCATCATGTGGCATCTTTCCCTCCCCAAAATATTCTCCCTTCTCCAAAATTCTGCATTTCTATCAAAGGAACCACCTACTTCCAGTTAAACAGGTTCGCAACCTTAGGGTATAACTTTTCTCTTTCTTCTCCATTTCCACAAATATCAAATAAATTATCATGTTGTTTTTTTTTTCTCCCTCCATTATATTACTTTTTCCCCATGGCAATTAGGTTTTCTTTTTTCTTCATTCCTATAATAGAAAGTGCTCCCTGCCTCCCATATCAAATCTAAATCTGTGTCTTTACCTGTTGTTCATAATTCTTACCTCTCTGGCCAAGCAGAACAAGTTTAATCTCTCTTCCATATGACTGTCCTTCAAATACTTGAGACAACTACCATATCCCCACCATATCTTCTCTTTTTCACACTAAATTTCCAGGTCTTTAACCAATCCCTATATGGCATGACTTCAGGTCCTTTACCAAGCTTGCTGCCCTCCTTTAGGGTCTTTCCAGGCTTGAATAATCTCCTTAAACTGAAGTAACTCCAAAAGAACACCATATTTCAAATGTACTTGGACTAAGACAGAGAAATTACTTAATACCAGTTATTATGCCTTTCTTAATGCAGTCCAAGATAACATAGCTTTTTTGGCTACTATATCACTGTTAAATTGAGCATGAAGTCCACTAAAACTTCCATATTTTTCATATAATTTGCTGTCTAACTATAAATCACCCATTTCATAGTTGTGAAGTAAATTTTTTGAACCCAAGTTTAAGACTTTACACTTATTGTTATTAAATTTCAGGCTATTAGTTCTGGAATAATATTTTATTCTTCTGAGATTTTTTTAATCTTGTCTTTGTCATCCAATATGCTAGTTATCTCTTTAAACTCTTGGCATCTGGCAAAAAAATTTTAAGGCTGCCATCTGTTTCTTTATCCAAAATACTGAAAACTATTTAAAATGCTGATTTTTTAAGTCGAAAGAGAGGGATTACAGTGGAGACTACCTTCCAAGTGAACATAAAATCATTAGGAAAATTCTTTGGGTCTCATTATTCAATTAATTCTGAAGCTAACTAACCTACCATCTCTACATCTTTCTATTTTTTCCCATGAGAATAGCATGAGAGAAATTGTCAAATCATTGCTAAAACCAAGATAAACTGTATCTAACCTTCCCCTGATCTATCAATCTGGTAACTATCAAAAAAGGGAATGAGCCTAGTCTTTTTTGACTTGTTCTAGACCTGGATCTTTGTTAATGGCACTTCTTTTTTTCTAACTTTACACATATCATTCCTTTAATAATAAATTCTGTAAGTTTTCCAGGAACCACAACTAAACTCATTGGTCTATAGTTGGCAGTTTCCATTCTCTTCTCATTGTTTTTGTAATTTTTTTTAATAAGGAGAACATCTAACCTTTTCCAGCCCCAGAGAACTTCTTTCACTTTCTACGATCATTTAAAAATTACTGAGAGTGGCTCATTATGAGCATATGTCAGCTCTTTCAGAGCTTTGGGTTTTAGTTTGTCTGGGTCTAGTGACTTAAAATTCAATAACGGCAACTGGGTGTGTTCTTACTATCTCTTTACTTATCCTGGGTATCACCTCCACATTACTTATTCTTTTTTTTTTCCTTTTTCAGTCCAAATATTAAACTCTTTGGTAGAGAAAATTAAAGCAAAGTGAGTTTTGAGCAACTCTACCTTTTCTACACCATTGAATATCATTGTCTCAATCATTCTCCAGGTTATTTCCTCTCCTTCATCCTTTATTTTTTTGTTTGTTTGTTTTTGCTTAGGCAATCGGGGTTAAGTGACTTGCCCAGGGTCACACAGCTAGTACTACGCCACCTAGCTGCCCCTTCTCCTTCATCCTTTAACACTTAGCAATTAGAATTGACCTCATCATTCAACTAAAACTGTTGGATCAAAGGTATCAATGATTAATCAGTCAATAAGCATTTATTCAGCACTTTTCATGCCAAGTACTGTATTAAACTGTGGGGATACAAAAAGAGGAAAAAGACATACCCTATCCTCAAGATATTCACAATCTAAAGAGAGAGACAATAAGTAAACAAATATCTACAGACGAGGGATATACATGGCTCTACATTCTTGTTTCTGTGTTTTTTCACTGGCCATCCCAAATTCTTACAACACCCACCTTCCTTACATTTGCCTCAGAAGGACCCTTTTTTACTTTAAGATGTAATTCAAGTATCATCTTCAGCATGAAGTTTTTCTTGATTTAGTCAAGAGCCAGTGTCCTCCTCCTACCAAAATACTATGTATTTAACTACCTTGTATGTAATTGTATTTATCAATCACATATTTATTCTGTATGTCTTTCCCCATTGAGTTGTAAGTTCTTTGTGAAGAGGGTTGTTTCACTCTTTGTAGTTGTATCTCTAATATCTGATGCATTTCCAGACACAAAGTAGGTACCAATAAATAATTGATTGACAGGTTGATCCTGAGCAGCGGTCCTATCATTTTTCTTCATCTTCCTCTTCGTTAACATAGATTTAGTTTCCATACCATTGTCAGTTCATTATGAATTTTAATGTACCTGAAATATTCTGACAAGACTATGCCTTTTGAATTCTTTCTCCATTACCTGTATGTGTTTCCATTGTCTGAATGTATTAAAAAAAAAGTGTGTCATGAATTCTCTGTGCACCCACGTCAAGTTCTTTAGACAATGCTGCCTTTTTGTCTACATCAGAATTGTTTCTCTTTATTTCTTAATTACTATTTGATTGAATAGTCACAACATTACTTTTCTAGACTTATTCTATTCCTTTGTGGCATCAAAACAAATTTTTTTTTGGAAAGGGGGAAGGAAAAGGGCTTTATTTTGGTGGTAGGAGGGGGTTCCACTGATGAATGTTCCTATGAGTAAAGAGAGATGGGAAGCTTGTGTTGGGTGTGATTGGGGGAATTTGGTACATGGAAAGTCTACTCATTCTAACTTAGGAGGGGGGAAGTTGGAACTCCTGGGGGCAACTAGCAACTGGAATGGGAAAGCTTGGACCTAGGGAGGAAACTTTGAGGCAAATGAGGAAAAAAAAAGACAACCAGGGAAAAATATAAGTCAGTGGTGGGCTGCATAATTAGGGACTTTAAATGTAAGTGGACTAAACAATCCAATAAAATGAAAAAGAATGATAGTTTGGTTCAGAAAACAAAAAACCAATCCTTTGATTACAAGAAACATGTAGAAAACAGGCAAAATAAAAATGAAAGGGTGGTAAAAAACTAAGTATCAAATTAATTCAAAAAAGCAGAAGTTGCAATCATGTTTTCAGACAAAGCAAAAATAAATGTTTAAAAAAATAAAAAGGAATAAGAAAAGAAAATCTATTATGCTGAAAAGGAACCAAAGACAACAGACCAATAAAAGTAATAAACTTATATATTCCAAATGTCTTAACATCCACATTTATAAAGGAAATATTTTCTGAAATATAAGAAGAAATAGATAGGAACATAGTAATGACAAGAGATTTAAATATCCTTCTCTCAGTTTTGGATAAGACTAACAGAAAGATAAACAAAGAGGAAAATATGGATCCAAACAAATTGATGGAGAAGCTAGAGATAAAAGACTTATGGAATCTTCAATATGAGTCAGCAAAAGAATATACACATTTCTCAGCACCACCTTTTTTTCAATGAGGGACACAGATACACTGTAAACAAATGTTAAAAAACATAAATGGTTAATACAGTCTTTATTTTTTATGGTAATTTTTAGTTATTTTTTTGTTTTCATTACTTCCACAAGATTTTGAGTTACAAATTTTCACCCCATCTTGCCCCTCCTCCCACCCCAAGATGGCATGCATTCTAAATACCCCTTCCCCTAGTCTGCCTTCCCTTCTATCTCTCCCCCCCCTTCTCTTACCCCCTTCCCCTTCAATTTTCCTGTAGGGTAGGATGGATTTCTGTACCCCATTTCCTGTATTTCTTATTTCCCAGTTGCATGTGGAAACATTCTTTTTAAACATGTGTTTTTAAAACTTTGGGTTCCAAATTTTCTCCCTTCCTCCCTCCCTACCCACCCTCATTGAAAAGGCAAGCAACTCAATATAGGTTATATATGAGCAGTTATGCAAAACACTTCCATAGTAGACATGCTGTAAAAAACTAACTCTATTTCCCTTAATCCTATCCCACCCACCCATTTATTCTATTCTTTCTTTTGACCCTGTCCCTCCTCAGAAGTATTTGCTTCTGATTACTCCCTTTCCTAATCTGCCCTCCTCTCTATCCTTCCCCTACTCTCTTGTCCCCTTCCCCCCCATTTTCCTGTAGGGTAAGACAGATTTCCACACCCTATTGAGTGTATATGTTATTCCATCCTTAAGTCAAATCCTATGAGAACAAGATTCACTCATTTCCTTTTACCTTCCCCATTTCCCCTCCACTGTGAGAGCCTTTTCTTTTCTGTTTTTTTTTTTTTTGGATAATTTACCCTATTCTACCTCTCCCTTTCTCCTTCTCCTAATATATTCCTCTCTCACCCCTTAATTTTATTCTCCAGATATGACCCCTTCATTTTCAACTCACCCTGTGCCCACTATCTATCTATATCTATATATATGTACATATAATTTTTCCCCTCCAACTACCCTAATACTGACGAAGGTCTCACGAGTTACAAATATTATCCTTCCATGCAGGAATGTAAACAGTTCAACCTTAATAAGTCTCTTATGATTTTCTCTTTGCTGTTTACCTCTTCATGTTCCACTCGAGTCTTGTATTTGAAAATCAAATTTTCTATTCAACTCTGGTCTTTTCATCAAGAATGCTTCAATGAGGGATACAGATATACTGTAAACAAATGTTAGAAAACATAAATGGTTAATACAGTCTTTAAAGATCATAATACAATAAAAATAGTATTTGGTTCAGGGACCACAAAACACATAAACCTAAATAGAAATTTAACAATGAAATCTTAAATAATAAGTGTGCCAAAGAACAAATCATAAAACAAAAACTATCCAAAAGAAAATGATAATGATGAAACAAAATAAAAAAAAATACAAGGACTGGGTAAACTAGTCCTCAAGGAAAAAAAAACATATCCTTACAAACGTTAACAATAAAAACATAGAGAATTAATAAATTGAAAGTGCTTTTAAAAACAGAAAATCAAAAACAAATAAATAAACCTAAAATGAACAAAAGAGATGTTAAAATTAGAAGGAAAATAGATTAATTGAAAACAAAAAAATTACAAAAATGAGAAATAAAACTAAAAGACCAATAAAATTGATAAACCCTTTAGTTAATTTGATTAAAGATAGCAGAAAATAAAATAAACAAAATAGCAAATGAACAAAATGAAATAAAAATAGAAGTTACAAAATGTACAATTGTAACACATTATTCAGTTATGTAGCACAAAACTGAGAACATAGAAGAAATAGAGGAATAATGTTCAAAAATACAACTGCCCGTATTGTCAGAAGGCCAAATAGAAATCTCAAATAAATCAATCTCAGAAAAGAAAATAGATCTAGCTGTAAAAGAACTTATCTAAGGTCATGAAGGGGTGGGGAGGAATAAACAAAAACCTCTTGGTTCTGATGGATTCACAGGAAAGTTCTGTCAATTTTTTAAAGAACAGTTAGGAGTCATACTTCACAAATTATTCTAAAAATTTGAGAAAGAAAGTAGCCTACCAGAATCCTTTAATGAGACAAATAATGTACTAATTCCCAAAGTAGAGAAATATAAAACACAGGAAAAACAACAACAACAACAACAACAACAACAACAACAACTGCACACCAATATCACTAGTGAATATTGACTCAAAATTTTTAAACAAAATTCTGTTAAACATACCACAACAATTTATCCAGGAAATGATTTATTATGATCAATAGAGATTTATACCGGGGAAGCAAGGATGATTCAACATTAGGAAAACAATCAACTTAATTATATTAAAAATAAAAAACATACAAAACCACATGATCAATTAAATAGAAAAAGTCAATACCTTTGGCAAAGTATAACACCCTTTTATGTTAAAAACCTTACAAAGTACAGGCATAGAATAACTCTCAAATAATGGGAGTAAAATAAGAATGCCCTACTATTAATTGATATAGTTCTGGAAATGCTAGAACAATAATAATACAAGAGAGAGAAATTAAATGCATAAAAATAGGTTAAAAGGAGATAAAACTATCTTTATTTGCTGATGAGATGATGTTTTATTTACTTGGAAATCCTAGGGAAGCAGCAAAGAACAATCAACAAGAAAAAGTCTCAATTATTTGAGACAATAGCTTCAGCAAAATTGTAGGTTACAAAATAAATCTTCAAAAATCAATAGTACTTCTGTGGAGTAATAACAAAATCCAAGAAGCAATAGTAGAAAGCAAAATCTTATTATGAATAATTACAAAATTCATAAAATATTTGGGATGGGCCTATCAAAGCACACAAAATACTTGTATAGCTTCAATTTTAAAGTGGTCCTTAAAGAAATAAAGAACAATTTAAATAACTGGATTAATATTCAGTGCTCATGACTAGGCAGTGTCAATATTATAAAAATGACAATACTACCAAAATTAATTTACACTTTTAATGTTACATGAATCAATTAAACAAAGAGATACCTTATTGAACTTGATAAAATAATTAACAAAAGTTATTTGGAAAACCAAAAAGATCTAGAATGTCAAAGGATGACAAAAAGAAGTAGAGATAAGGGGAATAGCACTTCCAGTTCTAAATACAGTCATGAAAATAAAAACATGTTTTCCTCATAGCCCTTGATTAAAAAATAGAGAAAGATCAATAGATTAGACTAGACAAGGAAGAATCAAAAACAACAGAGGTCAATAACCCGGTGTTTGATAAAGTGGAAAATGTAAATTACCTAAGAAAGAACTCCTTATTTGGTAAAGTGATGGGAAAGTTGGAAAGCAGTCTGGAAAAGACTAGGTTCTGATCAACAGCTTATAACATATTTACAATGCATTCTAAATTGATGTGTGATCTTAGCATTAAATATCATAGTATAAAAATCTTAGAAGACAAAAATCACATGCCTCTCACAGCTATGGGCAGGAGATGTATTCTTAGTCAGAGAAGAGATTGAGGTAATTACAAAAGATAAAATAGAAAACTTAGAATACTTGAAACTGGAAAAAAAACTTCATAAGTAAAATTAGGGCACCTAGGATAAGAAGGGAACTGGTTGAATGGGGAGGTAATTTTTTTAATCAAATTTTTCAGGTAAGTTTTTGGTATCCAAGATATGGGGACCATTACTAAATGCCATAACCTTATAGATAAGCAAAGGATACGAACCATTTTCAAAAGAACTGCAAAGTCTTTACAACCACATGAAAGAATACTCCAAATCACTAATAATAAGAGAAATGCAATTCAAAACAATCCTGAGAATTTACCTCACACCCTAAATATTGGCAAAAATAACAACAAAAAGTGGCCATATTCAACGTTGGAGAGGTTGTGGAATGATAGGTACATGATACATTATCGGTAGAGATGTGAAATGGTACAATCATTTTGGAAAGTAATATAAAATTATGTCAATAAAGTAACTAAAATATCTATACACTTTGAACCAGAAAATCTGTTTCTTGGCTTATACCTCAAGGTGGCTATCAAATATAAGTCCTCATATACTTCAAAATTTGTATGGCAGCATGTTTTGTAATAGCTGAGTTGGAAACAAAGTAAATGCCCATCAATTGGGGAATGGCTAAACAAATGGTTGTACATGATTGTAACAGAATATCTCTGTTTTGAATAGTTAACCTCATTAGAAATGAGAGCAAAATATGTTTTTGTTCTTTGAAATCAAAATAATTTAGGAACAGGATTTTATTTGTATCTGTATAAGTAAGATGGGATTCGATAAGAATATGTGCTTAAAATATTGTGTAATCAAACTAACGCCTTTAAATTAAATTAAAGCACAAATTTGGCTGTGTCACTCCCCTGCTGAAGTTCCCTCTTAATATCAGTTTCAGATAAAATACAAACAACTCTGTTTAACATTTAAAATCATTTATGATATAACTTCTATCTGTCTTCCTAGACTGCTTTCCCAATACCTCTCATGGATTATATGTTGATGCTGAACTGGCCTCGTTACTATTCCTCATATGGGAATATGAGATGGGATCTTTCATCTCTCAAATTCCTCCCTTTGCAGAGGCAGTCTCCCCTCCCTAGAATGTTGTCTCTCCTCACTTCTCTCTCTTGGAATTCATAGCTCTCCAACTCTCAGCAGAGATGTCACCTCCTACTTGAGACATTACATGATTCTCCAACTATCCTTCACCACACTTTCATCTCATCCCCCAAATTACATTGCATCTATTTTCATGTATCTTCCAAAGAATTAAGCACCTGGGTGGGGGCAGAATTCATTTTTGTCTTTCTATACTTAGCTCCTAGCACAGTATCAGCACATAATAAGCATTTAATAAATGTTTGTTGAATTTAATTCTCAAGGCTCATTCATAAGTTTCTATAATTGTTCTCCAGTACTATGAAGTGGGTACAATATTTTCTGGGTTCTCTTTATTCAACTGAATTTCTGTGCTATGAATAATTGGGAAGATCATGTTTTCTGTTCATTTTTAAAAACACACAATGATTAAATGCTAATGCCCATTTGTGATACATAACAATTTTAAAGAAAATGACTAGACACAAGTATAAAATAGCACCCATACTATCAATGGCCTCATCCTATTAAATATCTCAAAAAGCTGAGATTAATTTTAGCAGTTTGATAAAGTTGTTCATGCTTCTGAAAGAATCTCCAAATCTTAATTCTAGAAATTGAATATAACATCCTGTGGTACATAACAATTTTTAAAAAATTAGATGTTTATCATAGTTTTAACTGTGCAATCATGCATCACTCTGGAAGCCCAAGGACTAATAGAAATACATGCTGTATCCATGCAATATTATGCTCCTATCATGACTAGTTACTAGAATCACAAATAGGCAAAAGGGACTCAAGAGTTCATATATTCCATCTCTCTTATTTTACAGATGAGGAAACTGAGGCTTAGAAAGTAACTTGCTAAATACTTCACAGGGAGGGTAGAGATGTAATTAAGTGGGGTATAGTGGGATTTTTGTCTGTTTACCTTTGTGTGGGTGGGTGGCGAGTTCTATTTTTGCTTTCATTTAGAAAGATAAATGTCTAAGAATGACATCAAAATAATCTTCCAAAATTATCTTCCTAAAGCCTAGGCTGATCAGACTCCCCAATTCAAGAACTTGTCCCCCTATGCTTCCAGTACAGATACAAATTACTCAGTTTGAACATGGTAACACTGTAGACTCTGATTCCTTTCTACCTTTCTGGACATTTCATGCTACCTCCCTTCATTCATGCCAAATTCTGGCCCCTTTTGCTGTTTGCTTTTTTAACTCAATATTCCATCTTCTGCCACTGGGTCACTGCATAGCATCCCCTCAGCCTGGAAAACTCTTCCTACTCACAAGCTTCATCTATCAGAACCTTTTATTTCCTTAAAGGCTCATTTCAAGAGTCTCCTTCTTTGGAAAGCCTTTCCTAATATTCTAGTTGTTAACGTTTTGCTCCCTCCTCAAATTATATTCCATTGACTATCTGCATCTTGTATTTCCCCCAATACAAAGGTAGCCCTTTATGAATAAGGATTTTTTTTTTAATTCCCAGCACTTAGTACATTCTTTTTTACCAGATCTGTAATTTCATTGGCATAGCAAACTCATAGTGACAAAATTCCCTCTGTGAATGGAGATCAACACATTCTATAATTTATAGTCTTAGAAAGCTGCTAGAGCACTCAAACATTAAGTGACTTGCCCAGGATTATGCATTTAGCATATGTCAGAGATAGGATTTGAACTCAGTTTTCTTTTACTCTGAGGCCAGTTTTCTTTCCACTATGACACAGCTGTATCTGGCTTTGCAAAAAGTAAGCTTCTAATAATTATTTATTGAACTGAATTGCATAAAATGAAAATATAATGCAATTGTCTGTTCATGTGGGTTATTAAAGCCTGTTCCTCTTTATTTAGGAGGAGAACTGATCTCTCAAAGTTACAGGGTTAGATTCATTTAAAATTAAATACAAAGGTTTATGGTTTGAATAAGGTTTTTATTTATATTCTAGTTCTGGGTTATGGAAACTTCTAATTCACATCAACATCAATGAAAATTCTATAAATATTACTGCCTGAAAATAAGAATAAATCATCATAGAATTTTTATAAGTAAATGTGATGCCATGTGGCACCAAAGGAAGATTTTCATTGTTGGCTAATTTTGCAACAATGGCTAAAGAAATCTATAGCTACAGTACTTTGAAACATGAGTGATGTGTAAGAGTTATGGATATTAATTCAGACTTTCCATGTGGTATTCAGTGAAATATTAAGCTTTAAAGTCTGTATGGGAGTGTATCTATATATAGTTATTATTTTACATTTTTTTACTGCTGTTTCTCTAAAGTATTCAAGTCAGGGAAAAAAAATAGCACAAAGCCAATGGTCCTCATTGCAAGGTCATTTCTCTGCAGCCAAACTATAACAATCTCAAATTTTATTTAGTGGTGCTCGTTTGGCCTTCCCCAAAATCCTCTTTGGCATCCCCTTTTTCATCAGTAAAGTTATGGGCATCTTTGAACAGCATCACTCGTTACAGGCTTAATAACTCCAATTGTAATTTCACAAAAAGAATTATAATATCTACAGGCCATGACTGATAAGCATTACCAAAAATAATAATCAAGGTATTCTGTGACACCTTTTGCTAAGATTACAAAGTCACAAAGTTCCGTGAAGTGGAAGAGACAGACACTTAAAAGCCCCACGTGGATATTGAGATGTGATCTCCTACAGCCCGAAAGCCTCATATAATTTTTATAACTTGAATATGTCTTAGAGATTGCCTAGGTCAAGTCTCTCATTTTACATATTTTTAAACAGAAACACAGAGAAGTATAAGGACTTGTCCAAGATTACACAGCTAGTTGTCAGTAAGTACAAGTCTAGGGTCTGATTCATTTGATTCTGATTTCACAATATTGTCTGCCACCAGTTCTGCATAGCTAACATTAGATTTTTTTAAAACTTTTTAATATTTTCCCTCATTGCATGTTAAAACATGTTTAACATTTTTTTAAGTTCTGAGTTCCAAAGTCTATCATTCCCTCCCACCCTCCCCTCTGCCCTCTCTGAGATGTAATCAATTCAATATGGGTTATACAGGGTCAATCATGTAAAACATTTCCATATTAATCATTTTGTACAAGAAGACTCGACACCTCGCGCCCCCCCCCAACACACAAAAAGTGAAAAATAGTATGATTCAGTCTGTATTCAGACATAAGTTCTCTCTCTGGAGGTGGATAACACATTTCATCATGAGTCCTTTGGGATAGTCTTGCATCATTGCATTTCTGAGAATAGCTAAATCATTCACAGTTCTTCAGTATGCAATATTGATATTACTGTGTATAATGATCTCCTAGTTCTGTTCACTGCACTTTGCATCAGTAATGCAAGTCTTTCCTGGTTTTTCTAAGAGCATCCTGCATGTCATTTCTTATAGAACAACAATATTTCATCACAATCATATATGACAACTTGTTCAGCCATTCCCCCAATTGAGGCAAATCCCCTCAATTTCCACTTCTTATCCATGAAAAAAGAGCTGCTACAAATGTTTTTCTACAAATAGGTCCTCTCCCCTCTCCCCCTCTTTCTAAAAAATCTCTTCAGAATACAGATCTAGCAGTGGTATTGCTCTATCAAAGGGTATGCACAGTTTTACAGCCCTTTGGGTATATACTAAATAGCTAACATTTGTAACTAATAGTTATACTTTAAGGATTCTAAAGTATTCTATGTTATGTCATTTAACCCTCTTAACATTATTAATATAGTTTTGCAGATGAAGAAACTGAGATTTCAACAAATGATTAGTGATAGACTGAAATGTTTATTGAGGTAGAATTTGTGTCTAGGTGTTCCTTATTCCAAATCTAACATTCTTTCTACTACTCTTCACAAGTTTCCAATATACTTAATTGTATTTGGACTAAAGGGTCAATCAAAAAATCAAAAATCATATAAAATCTTGTAAATATTGGTGCTATTGACATGACCCCAAGTCAAAGAAATGGTTTGTCTATCAGATTGCCATTTCACTTACTCTCTGGCCATGCACATTTCCACTTCCAGTACAGAGTTGAACAGCTTGGTTGAAAGTAACTAAGATTATATCTATACCTATATAACCAAAATTACATGTATATCTATACCCATATCTATCTACATATATAAATGCACATATACATATACATACACATATATGTGAGTGTATATATGTATATGTATGTATGTGTGTGTGTGTATGTGTGTGTGTGTATATATATATATATATATATATATGTTCCTTCAAGGTGAATCAAAGTTCTTTGTATAGCTCTTTTGTTTTGTTTGTTTTTGTTTTTGTTGTTTTGTTTTGTTTGTTTCTTCATTCTTGAATCAAGGAATAAAGCATAAGCATTTCTCCAAAAGGGAGTGTGAGGTAAGAAAAAGTAAAAATGAGGAAAACCTCCCTTTCCTCCAAAAAAAAATGTCCCAGGACTTTCTAAAGAAACTTAGTGATTTTTTTTTTTACATACACACTGTTTCTTATGTTAATGAATGTTAAGACTTCTTTAACAGTCATCTGTACACCTGTAATACTTCAGACCCTCAGACTCTTCTAAAGTGCTTTTCTGACTTGGTAAGGCTTTTTTGGGGGGGGGGGTTGGGACATAAAATGTACCTAGGACATCAAAGGAAAGAAGCAAAAAGTGAATTAAAAGTGTTTTGCTCTACAAATATTAATAAGCAATCAATCAATCAACAAATATTTATTGAGGGATTACTATGGGTCAGGCATTGTACTAGGCAATGGAGTTACAAAGACAAAAATGAAACAGTCCCCATCCTCAAAGAACTTAGATTCTATGAGGGGATACAACATGTTTATGTATAAATGTGTGTGTATACACACACACACACACATACATGTCATAGAATTATGACTTACTATGACATAAAATTATGATATACTTAATTTTATGACATCTGCATGTATGTGTAATTGGGAAATGGAGGCACTACTTGTTGAAGGACTAGGGAATGCTTCATCTAGAATCTGGCACTTCAGCTGAATTTTGAAAGAAACAAGGAATTTTAAGAAGTGGAGGTAAGGAGGAAGTAGGACATTCTAGGGCATGAAGAAACAGCTTAATCATTGGTATTAGAGATTAAGGCGGAGTTTCATGTATGAAGAATAATGAGAATAGATTAGAATGCAGAATGAATAAAAACAAGTCATGTTCAAAAAGGATGAAGAGGTAGTTTGGAGCCAGATATGAAAGGATTTAAATGACCCACAAAAGGTATTTTAATATACACTTAAGTACAAAACAGACATAGCATACTTAATTCTATGATACAGGAGCTATAACCCAGACTCACATAGACATGTAAGGATGTATCTGGACATTCTTCCAGGTGGAATCATAAAGTCTAGAAGTGGAAAGACCTTTAGGTCTAGCCTCTTCATTTTACATTAAAAAAGGATCTGAGGATCAGAGAGGTGATAAAATTTGCCTATGATTTAACAAAAAGTTAAGTAACAAGTGAACTCAGACCCTGTGAAAAAATGGTTAAATGTGAATAATTGTTCACATTCATATTATGGAATAAAATAGTAGTGAAGTAGCAAAGCTGAGATTTAAACCCAAGTCCTATGAATAAATGACTAAATGTGAACATTTATTAATAACTATTATGGAACAAAATTTGGTGCTGAGATCAAGGAGATACATATTCTAGACCTAGCTCTTGCCAGGAAGTAACATGTCCCTTTAGGCAAGTCACTTTGGCTTGAGTTCTAATGGGCATCTTGAGGATAATAATGATGATCTTAATGCATTGGTGATGTGATTCTTTTCTAGGAACTTCTAAATAAAAATGGAAGTCCTTAACCTGACATTCAAGGCCCTGAAAATTTGAATTCTGATTTGTTTTTCCAGTCTTACCACTTTAGACCCTTATCCAATTGGTCTCATTTCTCTTTTCCTTCAACCATTATGAACTTTCTTCAATGTCTCCAAAGTAAGTAATTACTCCCCACACTATCTTGTTGTTATATGTAAATATTTGTGTTTTTCATATGCATATTGGGTTTGGATACAATTTAGATTCTCAGGCACTCTTCTAGAAAAGCAATATGAGATACTTTAGTTATCACTTTGGAATCCAATCATTTCAGGACTCCAAATGTGAGAGAGAATTTGTTCTGACCCACCTACAAATGTTTGCAATTTAGGTACCTTAAATTAAACTAGTTCTATATGTTATGAAGTGTGTAAATCATTGCTTTATCCTCCAGCTTTATACATGAACACATCGTTAAAGTATGCCATACACACTAATCAACCATCATCGTCTTCAGCAAGTAATTAGTAAAAAAATATTAACCATACATTTCACTTTAAATATGTAGACTAGGACCTGGAATGTTAGATGAATATTTGATGAATATATTTCACTTTGACGATAAAAATATGATCCTCATTACTGATATGCTAATTAGTCAAAAATCTGGGGGAAAAAACATCCTGTTTGTATTTTTTAGTGGCAAGACTAATCTATTTTTTTTTTCAATTTTTAAAAAATGAAACAAAGAAATCCCTTTCAAAGTATCCTTTCTGGGTGCTGCAGGCCTGTGGAAGTCTCTATTACACTGAATTGGGAATGTGGGAATAACACCCTGACTCAAGGTGTCACAACAGAACTTGGGAGCAGGAATATTGAAAGCACAAGTCACAAGGTCAATCACCTCATGCTAATATGGATAAGCTGCTGTGGTTTGTCTCATTCTGACTGCTTCTGCAGTCCAGTTCCTTTGGCTTAGCTCACTACTTGAGGATGTGATTTTATTTCAGCAGTACTATCGACAGTGGCTCCCAAAAAAGGAGACATTGGACCGAAGTAGTGACTCAAAGCTACTTTGTTGAGGCTCCATATCGGCTTTCTCTGCTTTGAAAAGTTTGGTAGGAAGTGAATTAATGTAATAGTTTTTACAGTCTGTAAAGTATAAAATAGACTCAGATTAAGCTAGCAGACTTGTTATTTGACAGTTTATAAAATATTTTAGTATCTTTTTGGCAGTAGCAGTTTGAATGTTGGCAAATGTACACATTGCTTGCAGTTTCAAAACCTTGTAATGAGTATTTTCCACTGTAATAGCAGAGAGCTGATATTTGGATAAACCACTTAGACTTGTGAACTCTGACATGCATGGTAACTATGTCTTTGTAAAAGAGTTTTGTCAAGTACTGGAGCTCCCACTAATAGCACATCCATCTTTTTGCACACCATAAATCTTAAGAAAATTTCTATTACTCTGCAATTTGTCTGGCTTATGCTATTTATTAGCCATTTTATTCTGCTGCTTTAAGAAGTAATGTGATGTTCATTTTATTGCTGGTTCAATAAATTGTTAATTATAATGCAGTGATTGCTGCTGACGTGATTTAAAAGCCACATTAGCACTATAGCATTAAGTTTTAACTATTTTGCCCTTCAATTCCCTGTTTATACAACAGTAAAAGGAAAATAGCCTTGGACTAATTTAAAAAATGAAGGTACTTGTATCTATTGATCACATGACACAGTAGAAACTTTTCCCCACAAAGGTCTTCAAGTCTTGAAAGAAAGAAAAATGGGTTAACAATATGCCAGGTTACACTTGGGAGAATAATTCTTGATTTTTAAAGCAGATTAAACTCTAAATGGAAATGAACTGAATTATCTCCACTTGTGTTAAAGCCCTAACTATACACTATAAAAAATAGGTAGGCAGGGAGATCAAGTTCATTTTGAGCATATCAAATTTCTGGAATTCACATAACATCACAATGATATTACATGGCAAGTAATACTAGAGAAAACAGTCAATGTAATAACCAAATGGGTCAAAAATGGCCCCAGGCACTCCTTTTATTTTATGAATTAACAATTGGCTCAAATTAAGTAGGAAAGTTTCTCTCTTGCACCAAATTACGAAGTACCATAAATCCACTGGCATAATTTTTATCCATAAAAGATGGTCATAGGATCATTTATTTAGAGCTGGAAAAGGTTTTAGAGGTCATCTAAGCCAAACCTTTTATTTGATCAATGCAAAAACTAAGAGATGCCCAAGATTTCAGAGGTGATGTGTCAAAGCCAGGATTTGAACCCAGGTTCCCTGATACCAAATCTGTTTTCCACAATATCATATGGCCTTTCAAACTATAGATTCAATTCAATTCTATAAGCAATCATTAAGTATCATAGGCATGCAGAGAGCAAGGGACAGGTATTTTTATGTGTGCCAGCTTACTCTCATGTCTTATGTATATATACTGTCTTAAGTGCCTACTATATACTAAGCATCTAGGTGGTGCTATGGATAAAGTGCCAGGAAAACTTATATTTGTGAGTTCAAATCTGGCCTCAGATATTTATTAGCTGTACAACCCTGGGCAAGTCACTCAACCCTGTTTGCCTCAGTTTCCTCATATGTAAAATGAGCTACAGAAGGAATGGCAAACCACTCCAGTATCTTTGCCAATAAAACCCCAAATGGGGTCATGAAGAGTCAGACAACTGAACAACAACAAACATACTAGGCATTGGGATACAAAGACAACAACAACAACAACAACAACAAATCCTTACCCTCAAGGACCTTATATTTGTATCCAGAAGATCACAAAAATGGAAAACATGACCCAGTACTTAAGTCTTAGATGCACCAGAAAATGATGTGTTACTCATAGTACTGACTGATATCCTATTTCATGTAGTTGACAGATGTAAATCTTACCCCAACTAGATTGTGAGCCTCCCTGGAGACAGAGACAGTCTTTTTGTTTTGGTTCATTCTCTACAATGCCAAGGACCAAACTGAGCACAGAGCACGATTGATTGACTGATGGATACCACTTCACTGCTAACAACTCCTAGTTTTGTATCACATCAGATGTATCATCTCCATGATAGCTTTATCTAATCAAATCTGTGATGGTAGTGAGTATTGGAGTGGATGGAAAACATTTAGGGATCAGTAATAGTTTAGTGCTAAGGGTTTGGGAAATATACCTACAAGTGAGAATGAAGCAAGCATTGTACTAGGAGGAAATCAAAAGCCTTGGATTCTAGTCCTGTTTTAGTCATCTTCTGGGTCCTGTTTTAGTCATCTTCTGGGAGTATTATGTTTGGAAAGTCATTCCCTTCTCTAAGACTCATTTTCCTCACATGTATAATTAAGGGACTTGAATTAAATAATCTATGAGGTCCCTTCCAGATTTAGATTCTGTGATTTTTTATCTGTTTCAGTAAAAACAAACATAAAATGAAAATAATTCCTTATTGGAGTGGTCTGAAGTATGGAGATTCTACTTTCATTGTTGTCTTAATTCACAAGATTTGAAGGAAATTATAAAATTGACCTGTCTTTACAAAGTAAGCATTTAACCATTTATTTAATAGAACCAGGTCTCCTAATTTCTAATTAAGTGTATGTCGCACAATATATAATACCTCTATTTCAAGAAAACATGGTATTTTAGCTTGAATTTTTCAGGTAATTATTTCAGTTCTCCACTTTGCATGTACAGTCACAGTCTGTTTTGAAGACAATTTCTATTCAATGGGAGAAATGTATGCAATTGTCTCTTCTCCAAGCTGCTCTCCCAATTTCCTCTGCCATTTTCCAGCTTTGCATCCTGAAGTCTTACTCCACCTGGAATTCTCGAAGTAACCAGGGGTGTTGTGGAGTAAATGAGATCATGGCTGTAAAGCACTTTGCAAACCTTAAAGCATTATAAAGGCCAGGTAGCAGTAGTAGTGGTGCTGGTGTTGGTGGGATGTGAAGGAGGAGGAAGAGGAGGAAGAGGAGGAGGAGCCTACAGTCTCCAGGCTTTGGACCCTGAGCTTTCTACTCTGCTCCTTCTGAGCTTGTACGTGTGTGTGTGTGTGCGTGCGTGAGTGTGTCTGTATGAGGATATATGTATATAGGGATATCTATGTATGGGTACAGATATATACATATATACACACACATTTTCCATTTTAACTTGCATTAACAGTTTCTTAAGTCTAGACAATCAACAGAACAATAAAGTGATGACCTGTAGCCAATTCTGAGGTGAAAATGCTCACACTGAAAGTTTAATAACTGGTTTTACAGGACCATTATAATAATATCCAGCAGATCACTGACTCTGCCCTCTTCAATTTCTTCCTCTGATAGGATGGCTCCTCCCAGAACCTCCATTTAAGGAGGGTGTCCTGGCCAGCCATGTCTCATTCCTTTCTTTTTAAAATTTTATTTCTATTTTATTTTGATTTATGGAATAAAAGAAACATTTCCATAACATAGTGAAATAAAAAAAGATGATTCTGCACGAAACTGTAAATCTATTATGTATGACTTACTATTGCTTTTATATATATAGTGCAGTTATCATGTAAATTTGTAAATGTGTATGTATGTATGTATGTATATATACACACACACATATATAGGTAAAATCATTCTATACACCTATTTATCAGTTCTTTCTCTGGATGCAGATAGTATCTTTCTTCATATGTCTTTTGTAGTTAATTTGGGTATATTGACATTCATTCAAATTTATTAAAACAATATTGCTGTTATTATATATAACATTCTCTTGGGTCTGCTCATTCACTCTTCATTATTTCATCCAAGTATATCCACCTTTTTCTAAGATCATTGAACTCATCTTTTCTTTTAACTCAGTAGTATTCCATCACAATCATATACCATAACTTGTTCAACCATTCCCCAATTGATGGACATTCCCACAATTTCTAGTTCTTTGCTACCACAAAGAGAACTGCTGTGAATATTTTTGAACATATAGGTTCTTTTCTCATTCCTTTCCAAGCTGGTACTGTAAGTTAACTGACTGCTGGAACTGTCAATTGTACACCTCCTTATCCCACAAAACCTCAAACAAGTAATTTCCTATAAAGGACCCTTCATAAACATTTTTCTGACATTCCCTATGACACCCTCCAACCTGTGATTTTCTCAGTTAAAGGAAACTCTTAGGATGAAGACTTCCTCCAGTGATGGAGCTCAGTAACTTCTCTATAATTTCTATCAGAGAGTTGCCTGTGGGCACTGAGTGGCTCACTCATCATCACATAGCCAGGATGCATCAGTGTCAGGTCTTCCTGACTCCAAGACTAGCTCTCTATCCCATAGACCACCCGACCTTTTTGAATTAATGTGCTCTTTGTCATATAGTCTATTTTTGAGGGGAAAGATAGAAGAATTAACCATATTCCAATCTGAGCAAATTGATTCTACCTACATACCTTTCACCTGCTGCCTATAAAAAGGGCCATTTTCTCTTCTTTTTTTAGTCTGAATTTCTTGGTATTTTGGAGTGTTTTTAAAAACAATCTTTTCACATGCATCCATGGAATACTATTTCTCTTATTTTCCTCTTGGTTTATGCAGAACAGAAGACCCTAACGAGAAAGGGCCGTTTGTCTTCTGTCTTTACTTAAACCCTGAGGCTAACAGCATTCTGGACCAGCTGTATTCCAATCTGGTCTTTCCAATATTTCTGCTATAATGCATATAATAAAGTAAGCTATTTTGAGGAGAAGGTTACTCTTTGTCTCCACTCTCAAGACTCTATAGCTCCCTTTTCCTTTTTGTCTATAGTTTGTGACAAGGAAAGAAATAGTTTAGGAAGAAAGGAATTGAGGAAGAAAGAATTTAGAAGGTTCAAGTCACCAACTTCTTTCATGCCAGATGTAAAGTTTTTTCTAAATTAATTGTGTTTTGTTTTAGGTATCTTTTAATATATATGTTTGTTGTTTCCTTGTTTTATATGAGAATGAAATACAGAATGTGGCCTCTGCTGGATATGCAGCAGATCATCAGAAAGAATAAACATCTGGGGCACAATAGTATTTACCAAAATACTATTTCTATACTCTTCTATAAAATGGGTCTGGGAATTTCCCAATATGAATATTTCTATGAATGTCCTGGTCTCTCCATTTCCCACCCAAGGGGCAAAAGTATGAAAAGTATCAGGTATGCTACTGCTTAGTCACAATCATCTGATTTCTGTAAAAATCAGAGAAAATAATATTCTGACCAGGAAGAATCCATGGGAAGGCTCTAGCACCTTCCCAAAGAACATGTTCTGTCTAGAAGAATGGAGAAGAACTAATGACATTCCCTGTCAGTTTATTAAAGAAATTTCAGAGATAAGATAGATAAATATAGGCCTGATTTAAGAGAGAAGCAGAGATGCTAAAGCAAAATCCATTTTTAAAACTGATTAGAAATGGATAGGAAGTTGAATTAAGCAAATGTAGTTGTAAGTGATCTGTCTCCACATGTGTTTGGTTTCCAAATTTTTTGTTATTCTGAGCTGCAATTCTAGTTCAAGCTATTTGAGAGAAAATCATGGGACTTTAAAACTTGTACAGAGCTTAATTCATAAGCCCTCATTTTACAGATGAGTAAACAAGGCCAGAGAGGGTAAGCGATTTTCTCAAGGCCACCTTGCTTGTGGCAAAACACGAAGCTAGGTTTTCTTGGCTCCTAGACCCTTGAATGTTCAATTCTGGTATATGGCAATGGGAAAAACTGGTACACATTGACTTCTTGTGATTATCATGATTAAACACATTGTGAATTGAGTGGTGCTGCTGGCTAAGTAATGCCACAAAGTTGCTAGATATGGCGAGTTAAATAAACAAGGCCTGCGCTAGAGAGGCTGGAACTCAAAGGTGAACAAAGATGCCATATGCTATAATATTAAGGACATAGAGACAGAAGAATGACAGTTAAGAAACAATGCACAAGTTAAAACAGCAATGCAATACACATACACATGCATCATTTTATTTATTTCCAACATTTTAAAAAATTACACCCTTTGCAAAACTGCCTCAGGCCCCAAGTACAAAGAATTAGCACATTACTCATAATAAGTAAAACATTAACAGCAAGAGCAATTAACAGCTTAAACTACTGTATTAAAAAAAGATAGCCGTAGTGTTGCCCCAGATAGGAAAGTCAGTTAATATTATAAATAGCATAGAGAGATAGCTTTTGGAATCTCAAAGAGGGTAAGTTTAGAACAAATAAAAGAGTGCTACTCTATTTATACCCACACACACACATAAACCCCACCACCAGAAAGAGCAGCAATAGCGGTAATGCCACAGCCACAACTGACAAAAGGGGAAAAAGTCTGAAAATATAGCCAGGTTTTAAAAGGGGTTATTCAGAAGCACTGTCACTTATAGAAAACAGATCACTGGATTTAGAGGCTTATCTCGGTTGAGGCATGATCCTAACCCTACCTATGGGACCCTGGACAAGTCATTCAACATCACTGAGCCTCAGTTTCTTCACCTATAAAATGGGTATAATTTTACATGTAAGCTCCTTCAGGGCAGGGGCTGTTTCATGACTGTCCTTGTACCCGCAGTGTCTAAAACTCATTAAGCACTTAATAAATGCTTGTTCCGGTACTGAAGATACAAAGACACACATGAAACAGTCTTTTCCCTCAAGGAACTTACATTCTATCAAGAGAATAACCATGTTCATATATAAGTACAGAAGAGATGTATACAAAATAAATAAAAGATAATTATTTTAATGGGTTAAAGAAATTGTTTACCTACAGTGCATGCAAATGACAAGAAATGATCTATGTTAAGATCACATCATCAAAAGCATCTTGTGACTTGAATGGTGCCATTTGCAACTATGATTCCAAAAGACTAATGAAGAATCATGCCTGCCTCATGCCAGAGGTGATGGACTAATATACAGGATGAAAAACACATTTCTGGATTTGGGAATTTGCTTTGCTTTACTATGTTTTAATACTATACAGGTCCTTTCTTTTCCTTTCTCTCTTTCTTTCTTTTGTCATTGGGGGAGGTGGAAGGGAGAAAAATAAATGCTTGATATCTAAAAAAAATAAAATGTTATTTTAAAAAGACATAAATAATAGGTCATGTTTCATATGCATTCCTCCTTTATTCTTCTTTATACATCATTTGGAAATGATTATGTTTTGATATTTTTAAAATTCATAATAAAATATTAAATAGTGAGTTTAGTGATTTTGCCAGAAATCAAAGGTCTTTGGTGTACAGAAAGAACAACATAACTTTTTGTTTTTTTCTTTGAAAATTGGCATTGTGCTCCTCATCAGTCAAAGGATCATTTATTTAAAGCTAGAAGAGACTTCAGTGGTCACTTGATCCTAAAGTCATCTTACAGATTAGGCAACCGAGGGGAAGAAAAGCTAAGTGGCTTGTCTGAAGTCAGCCAGGCAATAAGGAGCAGAGCCTGGATTCAACCCCACTTCTCTGGCTTCAAGTCTCATGTTCTTTCCACTAGATCACACCATCCTGTGGAACCTACACACGTTTTCAAAGGTCACTGGCAGTGGCTTAGTCTGATAACTAGAACTAATTGAAGGCAGCTTGATATTCTCATTTCATTTCCTCAATTACCACTAGTACTAGTTCTCTGCTAATCACTATTCTTCAAGATTTTCTAGTTTTAGTGCAAGCATAAGTGTGTTCCCAGGTGTTGTTTCAGCAACCAGGGGTTGTACAAAGAGAAATCAGAGGGGAAAAAAAGCATAAAGAATGACTCTAAAATGTATATTACTGGAAATTATGTAAAAAATTCTCAGCATAGGTGCCACTTCTTACATGAGATCCTTCCCAGTTCCCCTAGTCACTACTACTTTCTCCCTCCTCCTTCTCAAAATTATTTCTTAGGGGCAGCCCAGGTGGCATAGTGGATAAAGCAAAAGCCCTGGGGTCAAAAGGACTTGCACTCAAATCTGACCCCAGACACTTACTAGCTGTGTGACCCTGGGCAAGTCACTTAACTCCAATTGCCTCAAAAAAAAATTCTCATTTATTTTCAATATTATGTATATCTGTTACTTCTTTCCACTAGAGTATAAAAAGACCTTGAGAACAGGGACTAATTCATATTTGAGACAGACTATTTCATGTTTATACCTCCAATGTCAAGTGTACTGATTCACAAATAGTAGGTGCTCACGTGAACTGAAAACAATTTAGGAAATAATTATAAAATTTCAAATAATCATCACATACATGCCCCTAGAAACAAAAAGTCAAACTTCTTCATTGAACAGAAACAGTCAGGAATAGCAGTATATAACACACAATTTTCTGATTATAAAACAGCCTAGTCCATATGGAAAGGTGAGCAAAGTTACCTTAAAGAAATCTGGGCCTGCTTAGAGACAGGAAGGTTAGATTCTATACTGTTAAGGGTTATTAAATGGGTAGGGAAAAGGCAAGACATGTCTGAAATCTACTAGAAATGAAAAATACTTATTCAGTAGAAACATTCAATACTTCTTCTGTATAAGGCACAAGAGGCAGAAATAGTTTATTGAAATATATATGAATATAAATTGTATATTAGTTAGAAAGCAACCAAAAATTGTTTATGTGGTGAGCACTAGGTTGCCCTTCGATTTTCTGTTTCATATTTAGTTATTTACCTCTTACAGTTCCCAGCCAAGGTGCTTTCCTTGGCATGCATATGATGACATATGCCATTGTCTGGCACTAAATCTTAAAATTGACTTAATTTTTTTCTCCTTTATTAAAAGAATCTAGAATGGAACTTATGAATTTTGTTCTTTCTTCATAGCCAATAATTAATTACACATTTTCCTTGAAACTACAATGCAAGGAAGTAGGCAGCCCTTAAAAACAGAAATGTAGATCTCCAATGTCAAAAAAATGACAGATTTATATTAAAATACAGCTCTTGTATAGCTTGGCATGGGACACAATTGAAAAAGTAGCATTACTAGTATATCTGCATAGTAAGGAAATGCAGGTGTTACATACATATCAAATGAGACCCTGACTACCTTTCAAAGGCACCTAGTTCAACTTCCACATTTTATAAAAGAGGAAACTAGAGCTCACAGATTAAATGATTTACCAAAGGACACACAATTAATAGGTGCAAAAGTTAGATTTGAACTGAGGTTCTGTGACTCTAAAACCATTGCTCAGTGTAAGGAAACTCTTGTTAGGACATTGCTAGGGACTGTTGCCAAAGAAAATTGAATTTCAGGGAGATAGGCAAATCCCTGGGATAAATCCCTAGTGCCCAAACTTTGGAAATGCAGATCAAATTCTCTCTAGATCAACCATTTTCTAGGAAGGTCTAGGAAGACTTTTTTGTTTTTGTTTTTGTCTAATCAATGAGGGTGCAGGGGACTAAATGGGTTTGTCAACTCCCAAAAGAAGGCATGATCTTCACCAAAAGGAATCATTCTATTGGATATCACCTCCTCTCCATCCACTGACTACTGGCAATGGCATGGGACCACCATTCCATAAAATAATCCAAGGTCATTTGGCTCAAGGTGGCCCAGACTCATAGTTATAGTTCGTCATGTTTTTCTGTATTCTCTGTTCTCTAAAACAATAAGAGATAAGGATATGCCTTGTACCTGTACAGGTCTGTATCTCCTCTGCCCCTTATAATCTTAGCTGCCTAGAGCATTGGGAAGTTAAATGATTTATCCAGGGCCACATAACTAGTGTGTTTCAGAGCTGGGCTTGGACTCTAGTCTTCTTGGCTTCAAAGCCAGCTCTCTAGTCACTATACCAAGTTGCTTCTCCCAGAATAGGAGAAAGAGCTTTGAATTCAGACTCAGAAGAACTGAGTTTGGATTTTGATTCTATCATATATGGGACACTGGTCAGGTCACTTTAGCAATCTGGGATCCAGCTTTCTCAGTTACAGAATGAAGGGAGTTGGATGAGATCATCTCTCAGGTTCGTTCCAACACTAGATCTATAAGCCTATGAACTGGGAGCTTCCATTTTGTGTATGTGGGTGTGTCCCTTTCTCACTCCTGTTATTCCTGCTAAAAGATGAATGTGAAGTACAGTGTAGGCTTCATAGTTTCCTCTTTTTCTAAAAATATCAAAAAAACTATGTTCGTGAAGACATCAACAGAGTCTAACATAGAGAATGTTCCCATAGATTATCTTAGATGCACACACAGGTTCTCTGCTGGTTTGCAGTTAGTTAAACCCAATTCCAGATTATATATGTGAATTCTCTCTCCCTTGAATCATTAGCTATGTGGGATAAAGAACTTAATACATACTGGAGATTAGGAATTAGCCCTGAGCTTTTTTATTAGTTGGCCAAAGAGCAAAAATACCTTATGTTCTGACCCTAAGCTCAGAAATGTTCGTTCAAACATCCCATTAATTCCTAAGTGACTCCAAAGTAAGAACTGTGAACATCCTAAAAAGCTACATCGATGTATGTGCCTCCTGTGATACCCCTCTGGCATGGCCATTCCCTGATTCCCATGATATCACAATGATGCTCCTTTGCTTCCTGCACCTCTCTCTGCTTCAAGCTTACTTGTTCTCTCCCATCTCACCAGGCCCATATTCCCTGTCCAAATTAATATTAAGCAATCTAATACACTAAACTTCAGCCTTTTCCAATATGTACTTAGAATTGTTGATCATCCCATGTAGGTGTTGAAGATGACATCACGGCAAGTTATTGGAGCCTTACACTCTTAGTACAGCAGCCCTGGAGACAAGCATCTACTATACCCATGCCTCGGGTGGCCCAAACTTCTGTCCTGAGAGAGTAATCCCCCAAAGTGACAAATCTGAGATTTAACTGGCTCAGTTGCTGCTCCTCAGTGATGATGATGATGATGACAGTAAATTGGTACTAAACTAAAACGGATATTGGACACGGGGGAGAATCACTAATCCTATTTGTAAACCCACATAAAACATTTGCTTCCTTTTTTCTGTAACTCAGTAGATTCAGATGACAACTGGTAGTCAGTAAACTCTTCTTTTCTAAACAGCTGTCCAGTCCTTAAAAAACTCCCACAAACTAAAACAATAAGGAAAAATACCATGAGCAGTTTCTATGGGAAAATCTGGTTTTCATTTTCAGGCAATGTTAATGCTTATTCTCTGGTGAGTTGAGGTTTTTAGTCTGTATGTAGGAAATGGCAAAAACAGAGGCATGCACCACTTTACAGTTCAGTGACCACTCGCACTTAGCACATCTAATTGCCTCTGATGACAGGAGTCACTTCAGAAAAATGACACTTATTTTGTTGATGGGGTTTTTGTTTTTGTTTTATGCTGAACCTCATGAAAATTCACAAGTTTATAACAAACAAATTATCACTGAGAGACACTGAAGGAAGCCATGGTCATCTACACAATGCCAGACATCTGGAGGAAAGTTTTTTTTAAAATATATATTTTTAATGAATCTTCTTATGTTTGTCAATAGATTGCCAAACATCTGGATATTTGAAAATATTCAGAGACTAGATTCAGTTTTTCCATTCCCAGGACAACATGTGGTGTTGTGTAGGCCTAGCCACAAAGTCTTGAGAGGAAAATATTTATTTATGCTTAATTTTATCAAAGTTAGGCAAGGATCCATTTAGGTTCCTGTTGTTTTATTCCTGCATCCATGAACACAAACTCCCTTTATTTTTTAAAGAGATGTTTCAGCAATTGATAGTGCTTAGCATGGCATCTAATAAGTGCTTCCTAGCTTGACATTTATTTTAAAACCATTTAAAAATAAAGCACCAAGTGGCTGTTTTACCAAAAGGTCTTTTCAAAATGATCAAGGTTTTGATGATATTTAGTGGTAAGTATTCTCAAAGTGAATGACTTACATCTGATATGAATCCTTCAGTGTTTAGTATTGTCTTCTTGTTTTGCTGCTTGTCCTTCATACAGGGTGTCCCAAAAGTCTTATTGCAGCTGCATATCATCCATGTGTTACCAGTCTTGGATTTAAGCTCTTATTTACAATGTTGATCAAAAATCTAACAGAGGAAGTGGGATGCCTAATAAATATTGCTACTGATCATTATCTTATTGTCTATTACTATTATAATTATGAACCTGAAAAACATTAACATTGCCATATACAATGAACAAGAATAGTGGATTATATATGAAAGTACAATTTTTTATTATATACAGGTTGATTCTTTTTTTAACTCAAGTATTTCTTTTTTTTATACAATTGTAGATCCTTTTCCTCTTTCTTTGATTTTTTTTTTTAGTTAGACAATTGGTTTTAAGCAATTTGCCCAGGGTCGCACAGCTAGTAAGTGTCAAGTGTCTGCTTTGAGGCCAGATTTGAACTCAGGTCCTCTGGACTCCAGTGCTCTATCCACTGAGCCACCTAGCTGCCCCAACAAGTATTTCTTAAACAGTAGATTCTTGTTGATTTAAAAAAGAAACAAGAGAAACCTGCTATGTGATTGATGCTACACTGGATATATCAAATTTAACCTATTGGTGTAAACACTGCCTTTCTTGTCTCTATCCTTTTCTGTACTTCTTTCTCCTCTCTTCTGTGTCTGATGATTTCTTAAAGTTTTAAGACCAATTGTTTTGAAAACGCTCATCTTATTGGAAAATAGTCATTCCCATGTTTATCTAATAAATTCAATGTGTAATGCATGTAATAAAAACGGTGCTGAATTTGGAGGGCCTGGATTTAAATTCTAACTCTGCCTCTTACATCACAAGTCACATCATACCTTGGGCCTCAGTCTCCTCATTTACAAGATGAAGGAGTTGGATTAAATATATTTGTGGGACACTTCTCAAAATCTATATTCCTAAGAATTCAGCAACTATTTATTAATTGTCTGCTATGAGTGAGGCACTATTCTGGATAAAGAGAAATGCAAACAGGTTTAATATAGGAATAAATCTTGTACTTCTACCTTGAGATTTTACATCTCACTTATGCCCGTTCAGTTGTCATTAGTATAAGGAATAAAGTAAGGTAAGAAAATAGAATGCTAGAAATTCTCCATTTTCTCCATGTAATCTAATATTAAAATTCTATAAATTCTCAAGAATAATTGTAGGAACTGTAGAAATTTAGGCAGCCACCTATTAGTGAAAAATGAGGAACAGAATACAATGTAATGTGCTTAATAATTTACATATTTCAAATTAGGGCCTGACAGAAAAATCTAATGGAATTATATAAATGATGGTTTCATTTATTTTAAATTAAACTATTTGTAGATATGTTCATATGTTTTGACTTTTTATTGACAGGGAATCTTTGTTCCATTTGTTGACATCAGAAATCCTTTTTTTTTTTTTAGGGGGAGTGGAATGGAGGAGTATGAGTGTAAGAGTTTAGGATAAGTAAAGATTTAATGAGAGACTGAGCCTTTTAAAAGAAATGTATGTTTTTGCCATTGACTGACATTTTGTATGTATCTTGGTAAGGAATCTCTTTAAACCACATGGTATTCTTTTACTCCAAAGAGAGCCCCCCTCAACCTCACTCCCCATACTCCATGTCCAATGTTCTAGTAGAGCCAGAATATATTAAACATAAAATTGTTTAAGAATTTGATCCCCATGGAAAAGAATTGGAAATTAGAGAATGGCTGAACAAGTTGTGGTATATGACTGTAATGGAATACTACGGTGCTATAAGAAATGATGAGCAAATGGACTTCAGAAAGACCTGGAAAGACTGGTATGGACTGATGAAGAGTGAAGTGAGCAGAAGCGGGATAATGATGTGCACAATAACAGCCACATTGTGTGATTGACTAACTTTGATAGACTTAGCTCCTCTCAGCAATGTAAGGACCTAAGACATCTCCAAAAGCCTTATGACGGAAAATGCAATCCACATCCAGAGAAAGAACTATGGAGTTTGAATGTAGATCGAAGCATACTATTTGCTATTTTTTTCCTCTGCTTTGTTTTGTTTATTCCTTCTTGTGGTTCCTCCTATTGGTTCTAATTCTTCTTTACAACATGACTAATGTGAAAATATGTTTAATAGGAATGTATATGTAGACTTTATATCAGATTGCATACCATCTTGGGGAGGGAGGTGGGGAGGGAAGAGGAGAAAAATTTAAAATTCAAAAGCTTATGGAAGTGATTGTTGAAAACTAAAAATTAATTAATTTAAAAAAAAAAAAAGAATTTGATCCCCAGGTCACAATCAGAAACCTCTGATTTGGAAACCTCTCTTTACTTCCATTTGAAACAAAGGTTTTAATGGAAACAATTTTTAAGAATTTTTTTTCTTTAAAGAGGCATTGTTATGTTACAGAAACAACATTGGATGAGGAACAAGGAGAGCTGAGTTCAAGTCCATGTTTTTGTGCCATTCATGCCTCCCACCCACTACTCCAAGTTCAGGCCACTTAAAGTCAAGCAGAACAAGAACAATACCTCTTTTACATACCAGCCTTTCAAATATATGAAAGCTGCTATCCTGTTTTCTCAAAGTCTTTATTTCTCCCAGCTAAGTCTCCCCAGTTCCTTAAACTCCTCCTTTTATGGCATGTTCTCCAGTCCTCTCATCATCCTGATTGCAATCTTCTGGATCTACTCCAGTTTATTCACGTCCTTCCTAAATTGTGGAGCCCCAAACTAAACACACAAGTCCATTTGTGGTCTAGCCAAGGCATAGTACATTGAGATTATCCCAACCCTTGTTTCAGAATTATGCCTCTCAAAAAAAGTTAAGATAGCATCAGCCTTTCTCACTCCTGGGTCACAACATGGAAGCATATTGAGCTTGAAGTCTAATAATAACAACAAGAATAACAAAAACAAAAACTTCTTTTTCTGAAAAATTGCTAGTTAGCCACATTTCAAATTTCTATTAATAAAGTTGATAAGAAATGTTGACTGTCAAAAAAAAATAAAAAAGAGGACAGATCAATGGGAACACTCTAGTAGAGCTATTGCCTAAAGTTGAAATCAGTTCATAAATGATGACTTGGGTAGTCCAGTTCCCCAAAGAATTCCAAATTCATTTACCATATACCATATTATCATCTAGACAGTATCTTTTTATCTTGTAAATGAGGATCTCATGAAAGATTTGTATAAAATGCTTTCTTCAAATTTATATCTTTCCTTGACAGACTTAGAGATGTAACAAAGTATATTAGAAAGAATATTTGAACTTATAGTCAAACAAAACCTGGGTTCAAATCCCATCTCTGACATTATTATCCCTTTTCATCATATATCATAGAACATTAGATCTGGAGGAATATTAAAGAGGTCATCTAGTCTAACAACCTAATTTTACATATGTATAAACTGAGACCTTAGAGAAGTTTCAAGACTTCCCCAAGGTCACATAGTTAGCAAAGATGAAATTTTAACTCAAGTTCATCATTCTTTTCACTCTAGCACATTGCACAAATCATTTATTCTTTATGGTGCTCAGTATTCTCATCTGCAAGACAAGGATAAGTATATATAGGTCCAGGCAACTAGGTGGCACTGTGAACAGACTGCTGGGCCTGGAGTCAGTAAGACTTACCTCCTTGAATTCAAATGTGGCCCCAAAGACTTACTAGCTGTATGACACTGGGCAAGTCACTTAACGCTTGTTTGCCTCAGTTTCCTCATCTATAAAATGAGCTGGAGAAGGAAAATGGCAAATCACTGCAGTATCTTCACCAAGAAAACCCCAAATGGCTGACAAAGAGGCAGATACGATGGACATGAATGAATAACAACAACAAAATATATACTGTCCCTTCATAGAAATATCAAGTTTGATTGATCTTAGTCACTTAGCTAGTCAACAAGGATTTATTAAAAGATTTATTATGAGCCAAGCACTGAGCAAATTTCTGGGGTTACAAAGAAAGGCAAAAACATGATCCCAACCCTCAAGGAAGTAATACTTTAATTGAGGAGGTGCCATGGAAATAACACACACACACACACACACATACACACAGACACAGACACACACATATTATATATAATGTAAAAGGAAAGTGATTTTAGAGAGAAAGTATTGATATAGTATGAGAAAGGCTTCTTACAGAAAGTGGGTTTTGATCTGAGTTCTGAAGGAAGGTAGGGAAGCCAAGGGACAGAGATGAGGAGGGAGAGTTTCCCAGGCAAAAAGGACAGCCAATGAAAAGGCCCAGAGTTGGGAGATAGAGTGGCATATTTAAAGATTAGCAAATAGACCAGTATGACAAGATCACAGTGATCTTGGAATAGAAGGGAATAAAGTATAAGAAGACTGGAAACTTAGGAACAGGCCAGATTGTGAAAGGATGGAAATGCCTAAATGAACCCTTTGTATTGATCATGGAATTAATAAGGAGACATCGGATTTTCTTGAATAGGAGGGTAACATGGTCAGACCTGGGCTTTAGAAAAATCACTCTGGCAACTGAGTAATGGATTGAAGCAGGAGGAGATTCGTGGCCCAGAGATCAGCCCGAAGGCAATTGGAACAGTCTAGGTGTGAAGTGTTAATAGGCTGCTGTAGATGTAGCACTGTGAGAAGGGAGGGAGATACAGGATATGTGGTGAAGGTAGAAGCAAGAGGGCTGGTTATATGAAGTAAGTGTGAATGAGTAATCTAGATAATACCAAGTTTGGGAACTTGGTTGACTGGGAAGATGGTAGTGACCTTGAGAGTAATAGGAAAAATGGGAAGACTGCATGGTTTGGGAGAGATACAATGAGTTCCATTTTGGACAAGTTGAATTTGAGACATGTTTGGGACATCAAATGTAAAATGAGACTGGTTTTCAGGAGCAGGATGACAAATGTAAAATCCTTTGCAAACCTCAAACCACTATATAAACACCAGGAATCATCATTCCCTTGATCTAAATTTTATAATGTATATCAGAGGTATCAAATAATTGGCCTAAACCATACCGAAGTGTATCATAAACCAAATTAAAACATACTTTGAAAATATTTATAAAAATGCAATAAAATTATAGATAATATTACATTTTATAACTACATCATTATGAAGCCTGCAGGGATTCTTATTATGAATAGTGGCCCTAATTTCTATTTGAATTTGACACCAACGATGTACATAATTGTTAGTATGAATAGACAGATATATCTAATTTATAAATTAGTAAATACATATAATAAGGGTACATGTTTAAAACTTTTTTAAATTGATAAAGTTAAGTGTCCACCCCCCCAAATCAGAGACTACTATTCAATCCCATCTGGTAATGCCACATTGACTCTCCACCCTCGATTCATATTACTGTTCTTCAAGTGTTCTATGCAGCTAACCTGGCAATGGAGATAACTGGGATGGTATAGAAAGTGATACTAGAGAAGCATAACTGAGAACCACCAAGTACTGACACACCTGGGCAGCTCCAGCCTACAATACAACTATAGTTTACACGGTTGCATTAAGTTGCACAAATAAGCTAAACAGTTGATCTTGTTCTCCAGGGAGCTCCTCCAGTCAGTCTCCTTAGTGTTACAGGAGCCTTGGCTCCTGGAAGGGAGGTAGGGGGAGGGATAGAGGAATGGAGTGTTCTGTAGTAGTAACTGGAAGCATTAGGAAAGGCTTCCTCATGGGAGGAGGAACCTAAGTAATATTTTCAAAAAAAGTTAGGGATTCTACAAGTATAGGAAAGGGGAGAATTACTAAATAAGATTGGAAAAGAAGACAAGAGCCTGATTGTATAAGCTTTTAAATGTCAAGCTGAGAATGATGATGATGCTTTGGTTGACTGACCTATGAAAGTTCTTGAATCAGTATGCAGCACTAACATTTCACTCTGGCTTTGAGGACAGAGCAATGAAAGTATAGACAATATAAGATCAAATTCTCTGAATAGTTATCTCCTAGTAAGTACAAGGATATTTTCTTTTTGCATGATTGGAATTATGCAGATATCATCATCTTAATTTTTGTATTATGATGCTTAATGACTTCACCAGGAAATATCACTCTTCTTTTTGCATGGAGCCACTAGTGGGACACAAATCACTTAGGGAGAGATATCGGGAGAGAAGGACAGTGATGCAGAAGCTAAAGAATCAAAAAAAAAAAGGATGGAATAGAGAGAGATAAATATGTAGTGTACTGGAAAGCAAGGCAAGAAATAACTCAGTGAAAGCATATGAAGGTAAATTTAAGTTGATGTGGGAGAGTGGAAATATGCACCAAGTAGAAGTTTTAACAAATATATTTGTCATAAAGCTGACAAAGAAAAACATGAACTTTATTTTAATAGAAAAAGAAAAACTGGAGTTTAAGTACAGTGGTATTAACTACAAAAAGTGGGTACGCTTTTTCATTTTGATGAAGCACTTGGCAATCTGCAATACATTTAATCTATTGTTCCTACTTTTGGAGGTTCCCTTGTTAACATCCGAATGTGGCACCCCTGTTTTTACAGATATACACTGAGTAGCTATATGTTAAAAAAAAACATAATTTTCAAATTGTATTTTGCTTAAAAACAAAAATCTGTATCCCAGATCTTACTCATTTAAAGTAGAAATGCACAATGAATGGATTATTCCTTTAAGCCAATATATATGAGAAAATAGCTGAAATGTATGTTGGGACAAGTGGATCTATTTTTTTTCTTTTTCTTTTTTCTACATATGCCTTTCTCTCCTGAGACTACTCTCCTACAACATTCATTTCTCTTATTCATTTCATATTTTATGAATATAAAAATTCTGAGTTTGCTAACATCTTTCTTGCTACTTTAACACTAAAAGGTTTCTGAAATCATACACCCTTCAAGTGTCTAATGGTGATGGATTTTTTTTTAAAAGGAGTCAGGGAGTTTCAGCCTTGTTTAAATCCACCAACTCCAATAGATTTTGGTCAAATCAATTTAGTCAGTTTGTATCTCCCCACCCCCTTCCCAGTCATGATTAAATCAGCTAAATATAGAGACACAGTTGTGGCAAATTAAGATAAGGTAATCTTACTGGAATAGTTTGCTGAAAAAAATAATTATAATAATAACTAACAGGCACATAGTACTTTAAGATTTGCAAAATGATTTACAAGTATTATCTCGTGTTATCCTCATAACAACCCTGAGATGTAGGTGGTATTATTATCCCCATTTTACAGATGAGTAAACTGAGGCTTAGAAAGGTAAGTAGCTTGCCCCAGGTCACATAGCAAATGTGTCTGAAGCAGGATTTGAACTCAGATTTTCTTCCCTACAAGTATAACTCAAGCAAACAGAGGTTAAGTTACTCTCCAAGGGTCCCATATCTTGTAAGTATCTGATACGTGATTTGAATTCAGATCTTCCTGAATCCAAGTCCAGTACTTTATCTATCATGCCACTTAACTGTCTGGTCTATGATTATGACTATAATCATATGATTATAATAACCATTATATGAACTATAATGATAATGTAAGAGTTGATATTTATGTAAATGAAAGTCTTTTATTTCTGAGGAAATATTTAAGCCTAAATGCCAAATACTAAATCTTGTAAGTGACTGCTAGGTTCCATGAATTGCAGAAAGGTAAGACCATTCAAAATTCATTCATTCATTCAACAAACTTCAGTTAAGCTCCCACTGAAGTAATTTCAGTAGGACATTCCCATATTTTACACTATCATTTACTATCCCTGCATTTCAAGAGCCACGTGACTGCATGTGACTGCATGTAACTTGGCTGGAGCAATCCTATATGGACTTGGTACTTTGATAACTGTGTAACCTTTTCGATGTAGTTACTCCCTTCACTTATTAACATCACAAAATGTTTTGCCTTTCTTTGTATTCCCAGCACTTAGCATCATATCTGGCATATAGTAGGCATTTAATAAATGTTTGTTGACTTTAATTTTTGAGATCATTAGAGTATTGCAAATGGGATCCTGCCCTTTCTCTTCCTCCTACACCATCATCATCTTTACCATTATAGGCACTATTTATTTAGTGCTTTAAAGTTTGCAAAGTGTTTTACATATGTTTTCTCATTTGATTCTCACAACCCTTTGAAGTAATGACAATATCATCACCCCATTTTACTGTTGAAGAAACTGAGTCTCAGAGAGGTTAACTGAGCTGTCAAAAGTGGCATAGTTAATAAGAGGTACAAACATAATATAATGTCAGGTTTTCTGAATCCAAATCTAATGTTCCTTCTAGTAAACCAAGTTGCCTCTTTAAAGCCAGCAACTAAACCTATCCAATTAGCAAAGCAGATTAAAAAGGAATCATTTTTCTAGGATTAGTAAGCCTTTTACAAGCAAATGATATCCTTCTTACTCTTTAGTTCTCTCCATGTATTCTACAATCCAGGAAAACTGACTTACTTGCAGTTCCTAAGCAGAACTCTCAATCTCATCGGTTCTGTCCCATGAATGGAATTCTCTGCCTCCTCACTTCTCTCTCTTAGTTCTCTTAGTTATCCTCAAGGCTTAGCTCAAATCCCACATTTTGTTACTTTTTTTTTTTTTTCCAAGACCTTGGCAAAATCAGGAGGAATTTTCAGGTACGTGATACAGAAGTGAGGCCTTTTATACATGCCAGCAAGAACACTTCGGTGTTCAAATCATACTCTACTAATGATGCACTGCTTCTGAAGATTCTTTGCTGTCTGTCACCCCAACACGTGGGAGCTAAAAGGACATGAATACATATCACAGTCCTGAAAGATCCATCAGATCCAGTCACATTGCAGTACCCTTCTCCTTCGTCTTGGGAGCAGTTTAGCTGTGCTAAGTGCTTCATAAACCTCACGTTAGTATATATTTATTTTTGTTGGACTCTACTTTTATTTTTAGTGGCATGGTGGTAACATTTACCACATAACCACCCATTTGGAGAACATTTGCTGCTAAATGTTGGGGAATGACTAGAAGAGACTGATCATCTCTTTAGCCTCTGAAATTAGCCCCTTGAGTTCAGAACACAGTTGAAGCATTTTTTTTAAATTATGTTCCAATGTTTAAAAGTGGAGCAACTAGCTTTCTAAACACTCTAAATCCAAGCCAACTGATATCCTTTCAGAGATATAATGCACCTTGACCAATCAATTGATCAAAAAGCATTAAAAAGTACCTACCATGTATCAGTGTCAGACACTTGTCCCAGCTTCTAGGGATACAAAAAAAAAACAAAAACATAAAACAATTCCTGCTCCAAACAGTTTCTTTTGTTCAAGTGACTTTGGGGAATGTGTTCTTAGGTCAGCTGACCTGACCTGAACTTATAAATAAGGAGGTACTTAGTATACCTAAATGAGTCATTGCTACTATTATAGGTATAAGTCGTTATCTCTACCCTTGATCAAACTATAATTTCATTTGGCAAAACACAGCAGCAGCTCTGATTTCTTCCTGGGACTTAACTTATGTAATCAAAAAAAATTGAGGACTCTTAATTGTTTTAATGTTATTATCAATTTGGGGCAGGAACCTGACCTATGGCAGGTATTTATTATCCGCAGCTCTTCTCTGCCTACTGACTACTTTTCTACAGAACGAAAGAAGTTAGATGAAAACCTCTATTTCTATAGAAAATGCTGACATAAAGCCAGACTAAAAACAAATTTAAAAAAACAACAAGAAGTTAGCAGATGTTTTTTAATTTATTTCTATAGTTAAAAGACATACAATATGTATTTAGAACACTTAGACATAAGATTCCTCCACGGATGGCCAGAAAGAGGTTTTGAATGATACATGAATCACTGCCTCTTCTCATCTATGTTCTTCCTATTATGTGTTGTGTGTTATCTGGGTTCTTACCACTCATCTTTCTTAAATTATTGGATGTTTTTATTGCAGAAACCTCTCCCAATGAGTTATCCAAATCAGCTCTTAGACTGTGTCCCAAACACTAAAAATCAACAATACTTTAAAAAACTCCTGGTATGGATTAATCATTATTTAAAATACATGGTAATAGTGGTATATATTAGTGCTTAATAAATGTTTTATAGTGCTTTTGTTATAAGTGATAAATAGGTGACAATAAAGTGTACCTTGTAAAATATTTATATGACGTTGTAGATATTATTCTATAACTGTTGAGAAAATCATTAATAGAACAGTGGGGGGAAAACCCGTAGTGCTAAATTGAAGAAAGAGTATACTCTGTAAGTCCATGATTAAGTTATGATTGAGTCATGTTTTTAACATAAGGGCAAGACATTAAGATGCCTAAGTCATAGCCTGAAATCAGCTTTACTTACTATTCACCTATCAACCATTCCTCTCCTAAAGTTATATTTATCTAATTTCACCGTCTACAATTGTAACCATTTAAAACAAAGGAAAGGAAAATAAACAATAAAAATATAAAACTCTATTTTCAAGGGAAATTTTTTGAGTGCCCTGATACAATGGCAGGACAACAGACCAGTATGGAGAAAGGGCAACTAGTCATAGCTCTCTGCCTTCTCTCCTCCTCAACCCTTCCCTCACCCCCTCCTGCACAATATGGAGCTTTTATGACTTCTCACCTTGACATTTATTAAGGTAAATATTTAAATAACTATTGGATCATTGATTTATATATGGAAGGGATCAAGGAGGACACTTAGTCCATTTTACAGTTGAAGAAACTGAGGCCCAGACAGATTAACTGATATGTCCAAGGTTACCCATGATTTGGCCAAGGTTCTCTGAATACAAATACAGAACTTTTCTCACAGTATCATATTGCTTATTAGTGATATCTTATTATTTCCAGCCATCTAAAGAAGGGAAGTCATGGGACCTTCTTAGAACAAGGTAAAACTCTAGAAGAATGAAACACTTCTCTATAGTAGGTTTGGAGACTGAGAAGATGCCTGCATTTCCATTTGACAACAGGACAACCTCTTTCTGATTTCTTCTAACTTTTGTGTATAAATGAATGCAGAATAGAATGAAAATGGACAATGGTCAGAAATTTCCAACTTAATCAGGAATCATTTTAAGGTCACAAATCAGAGTATGAATCTTAAAACCGTAGTATAACATTCCATAATGCAAGATGAGAAGCTAGAAGTTTCAGGAAGGAGGAAGTTTGAGGAAGAACAAGACCATGGTCACAACATTTTATAAATGGAGACTAGCTGGATTTATCACTGCAAGTATATATAATGAAAGCTGGTATTTAGAAAAAAAGATCTGAAGTGGTAGCTGATAACTGTAACAGGTTATCTTCTCCTAGTTCTGTCCTTATTGCTCCAGACTGATTTGCCTGGCAATCTGGAGAAGTAAAGGCCTGAGGATAGCCTTGTAGCTCCAGTTCTAAGCAGCATTTGTGCTATTTGTAGAGTCATGTCCAAAAAGGTTAGAATTTACAGTAAGAGTGTCACTTATTTAACAGGAACTGAAACAATTTTCCACACCTAAGTCAGATACGTATTTGGCAAAGGGCTCAAGAATGAAAGCCAGAGAAGTGAAGTCAAGAGAACAGAATTATTCCAAGCCTGAGGGTTTATGCTGATTTTTATTGCTTGGATGGGAAGAGCCATAACCCTGGTGCTCTGAGATCTAAAAGAATTTATACGTCTTCTTACAGAGAGAGCCATACCAGTGGCTACAATTGTGAAGATAGTAGAGGAGGATATAGCAATGAATACTATAGCTTGAGAACAGTAGAGATACCAAGCTGAGGCAATGAGAAATCCAAAGGAAAATGAAGATACCACACTCAGAAAGATGGTGTGAAACCCAGTAGAGAATGAAGACACACTGCCCACCAGAGACCCATCTCATGGAGAGGGATGTGATGCACAGCAAAGAGGTGCAAAGGGTAACACCATAACGTCACTCGAGGATATCAGCGGCTTGGAGGCATCAAAGCATTGCTCTGGCCATGCATATGCTCTGGCCACATTTCTCTATGTATGTATCCTCCATACATATGCCTAAATTACATATACCTATCTGCCAACCTACCCACCCCTTGCTGTTGTTGAGAGTAGGGAAGGACCCTTCCTGGTCAGTTAATTTGCTTTGCTATTTGATGATGACGATGATGATGATTGCTTTGATCTCTGTGTCTTTTTTGGTTGCTTTAATTTAATGCTAATGGATTGAGAGGCAGGAGACAGATTACAAGCTAAGGTTTTGAGTTGATACTAACTCTTAAAGAACCTTGAATCTAGGGCAGTTTTCTGGAGGATGTCTACTTTCTTATCTGAACTCTGAATATACTGGAGTTAAGGAAAAAGAAAAGAAAAGAAAAGAAAAAAAGACACATGCATACTCCTTCATAATAGTGGTCTGGGCTACACATGTAAACTTTATTTATCTGATTGGAAAAGTAAGAATTGTTCTTTCCATCTTTTTTTTTCTTAGATAATATTCTGATGCATACTCATGTACTTTAGTACCAAACCTTCAAATTTCATAGCTAAGAGCCTAAAAAAAGAAGTTCTTCCAAATACTAGGTTTAAGGATCTAAAAGTTGGCTTTACAAACTACAAGTCCTTATTGCTGCCCACTTGGAATATCACAATAATCTAAGTCTTCTTTTACTCTTAACTCTTCAATACATATTTAATAACCCTGTCAGATTAATTCTCATTATGCATCGATCTGATCATGTCAGTTTTTTGTTCAAAAGCCTCAGTGTTTCTCTGCTGCTTACTAAATAAAATTCAAATGACTTAGCCTAGCATTGAAGGCCCTCCATAATCTCATACTTCCTACCATCCCAGGTTTATCTCACAATATTTACAGAAAAGCTTTAAAATTGGAAGGGAAACCAGTGACTATATCTAATCGATATCTAAAAAAGTATATGCCCTACAACATACTTGGCCCATTGTCAAATGTCCTTTGCTTAAAGATCTCCAATGAGGAGGAGGGGGGAAGTTTCATTGTGCCCTTTGATTTATCTGAAATAGACAGCTTGATGTATTTTACCTCTAGTCCTTTGTTCCCACCTTCTTACAGCTGGAATATCCTCCCCCACATACACATTCCTGCCTACTCAAATTTCCACCCATTCTTCAAAGCCCAGTTCAGATGCCACCTTTGTTTTTGAGGCAATTGGGGTTAAGTGACTTGCCCAGAATCACACAGCTAGTGAGTGTTATGTGTCTGAAGTCATATTTGAACTCAGGTCCTCCTGACTCAAGGGTCAGTGCTCTATCCACTATGTCACCTAGCTGCCCCTGCCACCTTTTTTTAAGATGACTCCCCAGTTGCCAAGAGGGTAATGATCATTTACCTTCCTCAGACATCCCATATCCTTTTGCTTATATCATTCTTATATTTACTTCAATATTTCTATAGGATTTTCTATAGGATTATAATCTGACTTATGTGGATACATCCTCCAGTGGTGAAAACTGCAATCTAGCCTCACCTTTTCATTCTCTAAAACTCCTCTCTTTTACAAATCCTCCATAGAGAAGCCAACTAATATGCTTGGAGGCCATTTTCTAGGTCTCTTGATGCTATGTGGGTAATATTTGAGCACTTGGCTGTCCATTTGACCTACTTCTTATTCCCATTATGCATCTTGTGGATTATAATTCATACCACACGTTGTATGTAAATAATCATTAGAAATATGTTGCAACTTAATTACACTACCACACACCTCTCCATTGCCCTTTGAGTCAGCCTAAAACATTGATTCTTTGGAGACTGTGGTGTCTATGATTTGCAGTAATACGGTATCCCTAGAAATATATTGTATTGAAAAAAATAGGGTTTTGTTCCAATAAAAATTATGGTTGTTTGAAGCTTTGCATAAATTCCCAAATTCAACCTGATGCTTTCATGTACTTAACATGCATTATTTTATATTTTAGTTATTTTTGATATGTGTCATATCTTCTTACTTAGTCTTAGCTAAACACTATATTTTCTCCAACTACCTAGAATAATGCCCTGCCCAAAGTAGATGCTTACTCAATGTCTATAGAAATGAAAAAGTGGTAGAAGAATTGATTCCCTATCTAGAGAAAAAATGACATATTTATATGCTTGTGTTGGGTTAAAATGAGACTAAAGTAGTTGGTATGTGTCTTAATCACATGTGTATGGCCATTAAATAGACTCACTTTGCCTTTCAAAGGGCTCACTATGTATGTGAGATTTATTGTCAAGTTGCTGGGGGAGGGAGAGTCTGCTGAGATTCAGATTGATTGAAATATGCTATGTTAAACTGGCTTTAGACTCTGGTAATTTTGTTGTGCTGACTCTAAAGTGGAGATTTGGAATGTATTCCCATTTAGAGAAGCTGAGCAGTCTCTGCAACATTAGTCAATTTATTTAACCTCAGTGCCCTCAGTTTCCTCATCTGTAAAATGAGGGGCTTAGATGAGATGATCTCCAATATCACTTTCAACTCTAAAATCCTATATTTGCCATGATGCCTATTGAACTTTGGGAGGCAGATCACATTCTTATTAGCCATTCTGGAAGAGGCATTTTAAAATGATTGTTTTCTCCTGGCTTGCTATTTTAATTAAACGAAAAGAATTTTGCTTGGCAATCTGAAGCAGTGGTTTAATGGCTGAAATACTGGGTGATATGCTAAGTATTATAAACGATCCTTGAAGTCTTTAAAACTTGCCCAGAAACCAAGTAACTTGGCTTGTCAGTACTACTGTTTTCCTTATTCGCATGATAATGTTGGCCTGCTCCACAAAGGTGAGATGCAGAAAAAATGATGATTGCAAAACACATCAGCAGTAGACAATACAAAATGCACAGGAACCAGGCAACAGGTGTTATGTAAATGCTTAACACACTCAAAATAGAATCTATGTCTGAGAAAACATAATTGGCATCTTTCCCTGATTCTTTGCTGCTTGTGATATTGCAATCATTCCAATTTTAAATAACCATGATTTCAGACACAAAAGATAATGTCAGGTGACAAGTTAGTGGGAGGGTGGAAGATTTCAGAACAGCTAAAGAGGCTGTGATCATGAAAATCATTCTTCCAAAGAGTGGTAAATATTTCTGAAGTTAACAAATGGAACCAAAATACACTGTCAATAACAAGCAGAGGGGAAAAAATAAACATAGAAATCATATGCAGTCCTAGGAGAATTGTCTGGGAATAAAATGCTTTTCAAAGTCTTCCCGGAGTTGTCAGCAGCTTTTTCAAAAATAAAGTCAGTGCATTTGGAACAATTGTTAGGGAGACATAACTGGTTGGTAAATGATTCATAAGACTCCATCCAGCTGTTAATTTTACATAGTGATTTACACACTGTGCAACTCTGACAACAAAGCTTATCTCTGATGCTCTACAGTCCCTGTGTGCTGCACTGGGTACATCTGTAAACCTAGCTCAACGAACCTCACGGTGCTACTCTATAAACCAGTCAAAGCTTTTTTGCTGAATGCTGGATATCAGGAGTTTCATGACATAGAACTTAGGATGCATTTTTCCTAATTTCATTATAACCATCATTATGACTTTTTTGTCTATTTCTAGTAAATAATCATTTTTACGCACAATAGCTGCAGTTTATCTTGGCAAGACCCTGAAGATGAAAGAGTGCGTAAAAAGTGATAAGCTTCAAATCAAAGTTGATGCAAATAGAAAGAGGGCAGACAGGTACCAATGTGTGGATCCTAAAGAACACAAGGCATACAGGTGCCTTCCTCTGCCTGAAGAAGGAATGTGTCTGAAACCAATGTCAAATGAACATTTAGAGGATTCTCATGCTAATGATTCTGAATTACTAACTCTTTAGCTTCACATATTTAAGATATTGGGTAATGCCTAAATGCAAATGTAACACACTGAATCAATTTCATTTTTGAAAATACATTTTACTAATGCATTTTTTTGTGATATAATCAAACTGGTCTGGATGCTCAGTTTGATTGTGTGTGTGTGTGTGTGTCTTCCTTCAAGTTACCTGAAGCTTTTTATGATCCCTCCTTAAATGCTAGTGAACTACTTGCCTAATTAATCTATATATGATGTGTGTGCATAGAATTCAATTCTATTTATTTTCTTTATAATTATTCTATGTATATTTATATGTATCCTTGTTGCCTCCTTCATTAGGCTATAAGCTCTTTGTGAGTTGGAATTGTTTCATTATTTGTATACCAGCACCTAGCATATCTCCTGGCATATAGGATACCTACTAAATGCTCATTGCTCCATTGATTTATTTATAACAATTATTTTAGGGAATTGGGGACCCTCTTCCCAACCCCAAAGACTGAACTTTCCTTGGTATTGAACAAATGTATACAATATTTTGCCCTAGTAGGCCCCCTCCTATCTGCCATGAGAAAGAAAGAATTGTTTCATTGAGTCTTCTTCAAGACCATCACCATTCCACCTCCCCCCAGTTACTCAGAGCTCTGTTTCCCTTTCGCAATCTCGTCATTTACGTTGTAGTCCTTTAATAATTGTTTTATTTTTGGACCTGCTTATTTTACCCTTTATCAATTCATATAAATCTTTTTATGTTTCTTTGTAGTCCTCATATATGTTCTTTCTCAGTTCACAAAATTATTTTATTATATACATATTGCACAGATATTTTCCATCCATTCCCCAATTGATGGTCATCTATTTTGTTTTGAGTTCTTTATCCCACAGAATGCTGGAATGAATATTTAGGTTTATAGTGAAATTTTATTTCTATCTTTGACTTCACTGGTTTATATGAGTTGAAGTTGGCAGTTTAATCACTCATCTAGCACTAATTCCAAGTTGATATACAGAAGAACTGAACCAATTGTTATCTGTCCTTTGTTTTCATAGAAGACCAATGACATCACGGGGTGATATCTTGACTTGCTCCTGAATTGGTTTTAAGAGAGGCAGAGTTGCACAAAGTCCTCAGCCTCACTCTCTCTTCCAGAGTCATCAAAGTCTAGCAGCAAAACAAAAGTTAGGGCTGGCGATAGCAGTGGATGACTTTGCTGTCTTCTATGTCTGACTGAGCTGTAAGCACTCCACACTGACTTCTTCAGCTGCCTTTCTGGCTGTCGGAACAAATTGTTCTCATTCACCCATTCTGCTGGGGGAGAGTCTTCACGTGCTTGAGGTAGACACCCCCTAACTCACTGATGGGTCTGAGGCCTCATTTAGCTCTTATGATAGTATATGCAGAGCACCATATTAGTCAAAGGGATTACAAAGTTTAGGAGAGACATCAGGGGATGTGACCCATTTATAATTATCTATGATGCAAAATAACACATGGGAGGAGAGCACAGAGTATTCTGCAAACTCACATGATCAAAAGAATGGGATGCTGAAAGTCTCAAGATAGGAGAGAAACTCAGGTGCCTCCCCTTGCGTGCATAGAGGACTGAGTCCATGTCACCAGGGTCAAATAACAACAGCAGGCTTCACAAAGGGGGTGGTGCAGGGCACATCATGAACTCCTTAGGTTCACAGATATTGAACTGGAAGGGATCTTAGATGGTCATCTAGCTTTAGAGCTCGAAGAAATCTCCAGAGGTCATTTAGTTCAAATCACCTCATTTTATAGTTTGGGAATGTGAAGCAACAGGAGTTGTGACTTACCCAAAGTCACACAGAAAGTAATAGCAAAGCCAAAATATGAACCACATCTTCCCTTTTTACTGCACCAAAGATCTTCCCATTGTAGAATGAGCCCCACATTATCTCCATACACTAGTGTTATCTCCTCTAGGAAAAAGTGAGCAAGATCTCAACTACAAAGTCAGTCACTCAACAAGTGTTTGCTGAGTGTCTCCTACGTGCCAGGCACTATGCTAAATGCTGGAGATAAAAAGAAAAACAAAAGATAGATCCTACTCACAAAAAGCTCACAGTCTAATGAGTGTCATAACATTAAAAATGTGTACAAAAAGCTATATACAGGATAAATTGCAAATAATCAATATATGGAAAGTATTAGCATTAAGGGATAATCAGGAAAGGCTTTTTGTAGAACATGAGGAGGAGTTCTTATCTTTTTGGTGTCATGGACTTTGACATTCTGGTGAAGCCTATGAATCCTTTCTCAGAATAATGTTTTCAAATGCATAAAATAAAATACATGACATGACTAAAGAAACCGATTATCTTGAAATATTGTTATCAAAATTTATATATGTATGCATATGTGTGTCACACATACACATATATTCACAAACTCCAAATTAAGAACCCTTGTATTAGAGACTTATTCATTCAATTCAAATTATTGCCATTTATACTCCATATTCTATGTCTATTATAGCTCAGGTTAGACTCAGACTGGTACAGTGCTTCACTCCTAGGATTAGAATGAATGAAGTACTGGTAGATGATCCAATACTTAGCAAAAATAAATTTACTTAACAATAACATGGATGAGATACCCCAAAAGGACATGACAGTGGGTTAGCTAGACACAGCTGGCCTCTTCTCCATACAGAAATGGGTTTGTTCAACACTGTATGGTAGGCCAAATGGGTATGGTGGCTCACACAGAAATCACACATCCACCAAGTCCAAAGGGTACTGAATCTGTATAGGTTGGTCCTTTTATGCCTTAGCAAATAGGAAGCTTTATCAAAATCTAGAGACGGTGCCCGTCCAATCACATCCTAAGAACTGTTCTCTGCTTTTTAAGAAAACTAATTTAGCTTATTTGATAGGACCATAGAGGATACTGCTCTTCTCCAAAGGTCCATAGCTCTGCTTAAATCATGGCCTAGGAAATGCCAACGGGAAATAAATGCCCTCAGATTGCACCGAACACCTGGTCAATGCTATATACAGCTTTATGTCTAGGTCCTGTTTTTTGCCCTCTCCTCTGATGTTTCATCTAATCTTCCAGAAAGAAAAGCAAGTCCATCAGACTCATCTTGAGGAGGGGGCAGAGGGTAAAGGTACCCATTTTACAGTCTCTAAAGTGACTCCTCCCATTTTGTTTTAATAAGTTGATATGGACAATTTGTATATTAAAATTAATTTATTAAAATGTAAATACTTGTAAAGAAAGTTCAGCTGATTTTAATCTATATTTAGTATTGCTTATAATAAATGATTTTTAAAGCTTGCCTCCTTCCAGCTTAAAAGGCTTTTAAAGTACAATTGTTTTTCCAACCTCAAGGCAACCCACAACAAATCAGTTTAATCAGTTTTACAGTCTACTTTGGGTTTGTTGCTAAGACAAATCATTCTTAGCTAGTATCAGAGGTTTGGAGTTTTCAAAACCCCCAGTTATGCAACCTTTAAGCAGAGAAACCCAGGGTTCTACTAGACAGACCTGTGGTCTACAAATAACCTCCCCCACAAAAATAGCTGTGGCTGTGCCCATAGATCCGCCATGTCCTCACCTAGAAGAAGCAGTACTGCAGCTGTGTATCCCAACACTGAGAATTCCCTATTGATGATTCTATCTAGTTTCTTCCTAGTAGAATTTTCTATCTATATGGAGATAGATCAAAGGAGCTCATGAAAGACCTGGTACATTGAACAAGGTCTAGTGGTTGGCACAACCCTTTCAAAGTTCTGAGTGCATGTTTCACTCCTGCTCAAAGTCTTAGGCATTTTTCCAGGGGATATCTAACAACTTCAGGCACCCAATAGAGTGTACCTCCTCAGTGAGATATTGCAATATATGTTTTAGGTGAGTGGTGGGTAGGCATAATAGAGCTATCCAGTTTAGACTAAATAGAATCATGTTTGAGAGTGGCCCTAAGGCTTTATCTCTTTAAAAGCTAGTAAGAACTACAGTTGTGACAACTTTAAAATAATTTACATTTCCTACCCATTTTATCAGTCTTTCATGAATACTCTATAATATCTATTGATGATATTAATATATTTTACTTATCAATTTCTGAATACTATTACTTAAATGGTATCATTATACTTTGAACATTTTTAGTTTAAAGATGTAATTTGATTCAAAAGATATTTAAAATTCCATTTCTATTTATACAATGCAGAATACATTTCTAGGTAAAAAAAAAATGATCCATTACTCATATGTTAACTACATACAAGAGACTGCCAAGTAAATTTACTTTAAGTACTTCCCTAATTAGTTTTCTGCCATGTAATTTTCTTCAATCTTGAGTCAAGGAATCCCCAAGCCTACTTTGATATTGTTAGTGTTGTATATGCTGATCACATGAAATTGAATTTGAACGCACTACTAATATTTAAATAAGAAGGCTGACTACCACCATATTTCCCCTATGGATGTAGATGTCACATCAGTGAGCAATATTTTCTCAAATACTTAAGCCAAGAATAAACAAGCAAGTGATATATGATATTCATCTAGAGAAAAAAAGCTTTCTACGGTTGAGAACTTCAGATTTGCAGAGTTTATCTTTTTAGTTTATACAGGTACAGGTGAATTTGCCATTTCTAAAGTTTAAATCCCCTGCCATGTCTATCCTAACCTCTCAGAAAAAAAAGAAAGAAAAAAAAACTTCACCTATCTAGACTATTACTCTAAAATGAATAAGCTTATTTCATCTTCATTATTTACTCATTGACCACCACAAAAATTCAAACTCTAGTCAGACATTATATTCCATCATGTTATGTTTTTATTATTGAACTAATCATAGTTCAATACGTATATCAATATGTATATATAGGTAGGTAGATAGATAGATAGATATGATATAATAACATATTTGAAAGATCACAAAAAACTAGAGCTACTGTAATACTAAGGAATAGCAAATGTCCCAGTTTTCAAAAAAGCTAAGAAAACTGAGTCTGGAAACTACTAGCCAGCAAGTTCAACTTTGTTTACTGGGGAAATTATAGAATGAATCAATAAAAAAGATGGTTAGGGGATATCTAAAAAGAATCAGATAGTTAATATATTGGATGGCAGACTTGGAATCCAGAAGGTTCTTGAGGGGCCAGAGAATTTGGTTGAATCTGTTTTTAAAAATCAACTTTATAAAGTACAAGATGGTAGAGGCATGGCTAGGCAGAGATTTTAAAAAAAAAAAGATGAAGTTTCAGTGGATTGGAAACTCAAGGAATCACCAGTTTGACAACCTTCAACTTCTAAATCTGTGACCCTATTATATGACACCAGACAATATAAAATGTTTTTAATGGACTACAGATCATTTAATTGGTTGTCTTGAAATCACGGATACAGGGACTCAATCCATAAATCAGCATTTATTAAGGGACTGTTACATATTAGGCACTGTGCTAGGCATAAGAATACAAATATACAAATGAAATAGTCCCTGCCCTCAAGTAACTTGCATTCTAGTCAAAGGAGGTAATATATATATGAATGTATTTATATAAAATACAAATGTAAATCTATACAATACCTATATAAAATGAATACAAGATAATGGGTGGGCAAAGGGGCTAGTAGCTAGGGAGTGGTAATTAGTAAAGGCCTCATGGATAAGATGTCACTTGAGATAAACTCTAAGGTAACTATGGCTTATAAGAAGCAGATGAAAGGAAGGAATGCATTATAGGTATGAGGGATAATCAGTATGAAAACTTAAGATCTGAGATAGAATATCATTTGTGAGCAATGTCTAGAAGTCTGCTTTAGCTACTCCCTGAAATACTCTAACTTCCTAGTTTTTTAATCTATTCACTTCCCATGATCTACTTTCACTTCACCACAGTTATACACAGAGATGATAATCCAATGATCTGACTCATGTCACTTCCATTTCCATGAAATCTTTATCTTTATCTGAGTATAATCTTCTATCATTCCATCTTTCCCTAAGTATTATGACCCCAAGCATGTTTTTGTCCTCACTGGGACATCAATTCCCTCCATCTCTCAGGTCTTTCTCAAGCCATCAGCCCTATACTGGCTACACAGCTCTGTCTTCCCTGTCAAATCCACTTAGTAGATTAATTCAAGTGCCCACTTTCCTATACACTTGAATCCCTTGCTCCCTTTGTTTATCACTGATTAAACCTTGTCAAATCCCAACTTTCTTGTTTTGTTTCTTCTTATGTGCTCTTGAATAGAGCTGGTGATAATAATGAAACCACTACATATTAATGTTACATAATATCAACTGTAGTATGTGCACTCTAATTGTGTATTATATTATCTCAAATGGGCCTTCACTGCAGTAAGGTAATTCCTTCATATACCCCTAATCAGTTTGTTATTCAACTCACTAAAATGACTATTCCAAAACTTTTCAGGTCTTTTCAAGACTTCCACAGCACCCTTCTTCTCACCTTAACATTTTGTTTCATACTTTGCTGAAAAATGTTGAGACAATTCAGAGAGTTCCCTCTTTTTCACCTTCCTCATCTCATACCACTCTTAACCCCTTCCTCCACTATCTCTTCCTTCTCCCTTGTCCCACAAGAAATGGTCCTTCTCCTTGCTAATGAAAACCCTTCGAGATGTACCCTAATTTCCATCTTCTCTAGTAAATGCTTCTTCTATCACCCCCTCTCTTTCAAATGTTCAATATCTCCCTATCTAATGACTTCTTTCCAGTTGTCTACAAAGACATTCATGCTTCCTTCATTCTTAAAACAAAACAAAACAAAACAAAACAAAAAAACTCTCACTCAATCTGATACAACCTTTCTCCCCTTCTTGGCTAAATTCCTTGAGGAAAATTATCTATACTAGGTTCCTCTACTTCTTCTCTGATACACTTCTAAATCTTGTGAAATCTGACTTCTGGCTTCCCCATTCAACTTGAAACTGCTCCCTCCAAAATTACCAATGATTTGAGGAAGCTAAAACAATAAAGTGGATAGGCAGCTGAGTCTGCAGTCAGAAAAGCCTGAATTCCAAATCAACCTCAGACATTTACTATGAATGACCTTAGGCAAGTCATTGAAACTCTGTTCACTTCAATAAAATGTAAATTGGGAATAATAATAACACCTGCTTCCCATGGTTGTTGTGAGGATCTAATGATATGATATTTGTAAAGTACTTAGTACAGTCCCTGGCATATAATAAGCATTATACAAATGATACCTATTGTTATTATTTATCATTATTATTTCATAATTGCCAAATCTAATGTCCTTTTCTCAGTCCTTATCAATCTTGACCTCACATCAACTTTTGGCGTTTTTGAGGCCTTTCTTCTGGGTACTTTCTCCTTTCGAGGTTTACGTGGCACTTAAGTACCTAACTCCTCAGTCTTCTTTACTTAATTTCATTCAGGTTATGCTAACTCTGAGAGTTCCCCAAGGTTCTGTGCTGGGCCCTCTTCTCTCTTTTTATACTATTTCACTTGGCCATCTCATCATGTTCCATGAATTTTATTCTAATCTCTTTGTAAATATTTCCCAGATTCATATATCCAGTCCTTATCTCTTACTTGAGCTCCAGTCTTATATATTAACAGAAGTCTTTTAGACATCTTGAATTGGATTGGCATTTCAAACTCAACACATTCAAAAGAGAACACATTATCTTCTATTCCCCCCATTCAACCCTTTCATTTTCCTAACTTTGCTATTATTGTTGAGTGCACTACTATCCTCCCAGTCTCCTAAACTTGCAACCTCAGTGTCATACCTACATCAATATTTACACTCATTCTACTTATCCAGTGTGTTAATATCTCATGAGCCCCCTTCTCTCTAGTCACACAGCCGTGCTTGACTATTGCAATAGATTTGTGATTAGTCTCCTTGCCTTAATTCTCCCAGTACTCTAATCCATCATTACACTCATCTGCCAGGGTTCTTCTTAAAGCCATTTGTTATCATGACAATGTCTTTTTAATAGATTTCAATGTCTCCTTACTACTTCTAGGATCACCTATAGTTGATAAAAAGACTATTTGGCAAAAAGTTCTTCTAACTTGGCCCCTTTACCCTTCTAGTCTTACCTTTCTTGTTCCCTCTACATGTTTTTACAATCCAGTTATATTTGCACACTTGCCAATCCTCATATATAAAAATGTGTCTCCCAATCCCATGTCTTTTCCCTTGCTAGAAGTACTTCCCTCCTTCCTGGAACTCACTCCCTTCTCACCTCTAATTCTTGATTTCCTTCAGAGTCAGCTTAATCTTCTGTAGGAGGTCTTTCCTAATCCCCAGTCCTACCAACCTCACTGGTAATGCTTTTTCTCTACCTTCAATGTATACTGTATATATCTTGCATGTACATACTTATTTGCATGCTTTCTCCTTTTAGAATGTGAACTCCTAGACAGTTCAGACTATTTTTTTTAATTTTCCTTATATCCCCAGCCCTTAATAAAATGCCTGTCATATAGTAAGTTCTTAATAATTGCTTTTTGATGCACTGTCTGAAACTAAAATAGGTGAAGGGATAACACATCTGAAGACTGACAAGGTAGGTTGGATCCAGATTACAAAGAGCTAAATGCCAGACAAAGAAGTTTATATTTGAACAATGATATTTTCATTTCACTTCCTCAGTGCAACATTTAGCTCTTAAATTTCATGTTTCTGGTATTCCTTATTTCTTTGGCCTCATGCCACTCCTTGTCTTTTTAATAAAACTTCTAGAAAATATAGTCTACTAACAACTCACCTCAGACCATTCTACAAACAGAATTCTGTCTCAAATTAAGGGAAGAAAGCTATCATCATGAATATGTCCAGTAATCATATTATGGCTATTATTAAAAAGTCTTTCTCCCTTAATTTATTTTTAGATTTCCTTGTTGTACTGACATCATTAACCACTCTCTTTCATATTCCAAACCCTATTTCAATGTTGTTTATCAGTTATTATGTTATACAGATTATAATCAGCTTTCTTAGGTCTTTTTGGTAGTTCCTATTCAAATGTTCCATTATCTATAGCACAACATTATCTGGTTAGAGGGAAGGACACAGAATTAAGACTGCAGGAAGGAAAAAAAAGGTGTCTCATCTTTTACTGTGGAGGAATCTGAAAGATTAAATTCCTCATATGAGTGAAAACTGCAGAACAGAATTATAGAAAACTAATCTTTCCATTTTTGTCTGGAGGAAGAGTGGAAAGAAGTCAGCATTTTATTCAATAAACTTACTAAGAAATATACAGATGAAGTCAAAGAGAAAAAAATATCAACAAAGAAAAAGATGAAGACAGAATCTGACTTTCACATTACTCTCATGAAAGTCAAAAACATTTTTGATAAGTAGAAACTTACTTATATCAGTTAGGAGAACCAAAGAAACAAGATGAGAGAAGAAATACTGTGTTTTTATCAGGCTCCCTTCATACTCCTTTTTTTTTCTTTCTTGGGTTCCCTTTTTTCTTTTTATCCCTTCCTTTCATCATCCTTTATACCTTCTGGCTCACTTTTGATCTATTGTCATTAAAACAATAAACACCTAATTTGAACTCCTATGATGCAAGTAACATCCCATTAAACTAATAGAATAATTCCCTTCACTAATAAAATGACTAACAGTAAGCCCTGACAATGTTATTCAATTTAACATACATTGAGTTCCTATCTATTTATCTATCATATACATATGTGTTTATGTGTATATATATATATATATACAAACATACATACTTATGTACTCATATGTGTATATGCACATATATATCTATATCTATAGATAGATAGATAGATAGATAGATAGATAGATAGATAGATAGATAGAAAGATATCACTGTGCTTAGAATTAAGATAGATATAGAAGTGAGTAATGTTCTATCCCTGTGCTCCAAAAGATTAGAGTTAATTCTCCACTTTCCATCAGCAGCTCTGATTGGTTTGGACTCTAAAAAACATCATGCCCTGGGCTGATTATCCTTTACCAACCTTCCCCACCATCCCCTTCATCTTTCTTTCAGGGTTTATCTTTCATTATCAGACTGTAAGCTCCTTGGGGGCAGGACTGTCTTTTTTTTTTTCTTTAGACAGAGCCCCATGGGCACTTAAAAAAGGTATATTGTATTACATTGTGTTGTGTTGTGTTATATTGCATTTATACATCACAATAATATTCTGTTACATTCATATACCACAATTTGTCCAACTTCTCAATCAGTGGATACACATTTTATTTCTAATTTTTGGCCATTTAAAATAGAGCTGCCATAATTTTGGCTATACCTTTCACTTATATCCTTGAAATACTAACTGAAGGGGGCAGCTAGGTGGCTCAGTGGATAGAGCACCGGCCTTGAAGTCAGGAGGATCTGAGTTCAAATCTGAAATCAGACCAAACACTTGACACTTACTAGTTGTGTGACCCTGGGCAAGTCACTTAACCCTAATTGCCAAAAAAAAAAAAAGAAAAAAGAAAGAAATTCAAAATGAGTGGTGGGATTTCAGGATCAAACTGTATGAATAACTTAGTAACTTATCTTACATAATTCCAAATAGTTCTACAAAATTGTTATATGAATTAACAATTTGACCAACAATCTATTAAGTATGCCAGTTTTCTCATAGCCCCACGAACATCAACTATTTCTACCTTTTATAATCTTTAATAATTTGATGATTGTTAAGTGATACCATAGTTGTTTTAATTTGCATTTCTCTTCTTCATGATTTGGAGTATAGTTTCATGTAGTTGTTGATATTTTGAATTTCTTCTTTTGAAAATTGCACATATCTTTTGACCACTCATTTAGTGTATAATGGTTCTTAGATTTATGTACTTGCATTATTTCCTATAGATTTTGGATGTCAGATTATTAGTTTCATGAACTTTTTCATGCACTAACTCTTTTATTTTATTTCTTATTTTTGTTTTGTCTTTTGCTAGGCAATGGGGTTAAGTGACTTGGCCAGGGTCACACGGTTAGTAAGTATCAACTGTCAGAGGCCGGATTTGAACTCAGCTCCTCCTGACTTCAGGGCCGGTGCTTCTTTTATTTCATATAATTGAAACTACCTACTTCATTTATAAAATGTCTTCTATCACTTGTCTAAGTATGAATTTTTCCCCTAATTCTAGTTGTGAGATATGTTGTCATTCCTTCTCCTGTAATTGTTTTATGATGTTACTTTTTATATTTGGATATTTTATTTTCAGAATTTATTGTGTAAGATCTTTGTTGAAACTTGTCTTTGCCAAGGTATTTTCCAGTTTCCCAGTAGTTCTTATCAAATAGACTTTCTTCCCTGGTAGTTTATGTTAGGTTTCTTGCCCATTGGACTTCTCTACTCATTTGCTTCTAAGTCTTTTTTATAATCTACTATGGAAAAAAAAAATCTCTACCAGGGTTACCCCCTTTCCTCAGCAGCATGGATTAGGCTAGATTTTCCCTAAAAGATGATAAAGTGAAGGGATGAAACAAAGCTCAAGCTGTGCCTCCCTTGAATGGTTGTGTTGACATGGCTTTCTGATCACCTGGAAACCTAAGCAGTCCCATTAACATGGAGTCGGTGGCTTTCACATTTAGCAGATTACCAAAAACCATCTGTGTGACCATACTCTGCCCTGATGACCTAATTTCTTTCCATATGGAGAATATAGGGATTGCATCTATCTTAGCTAATTACTATTGTATTCTTGTTGCATATTCTTAATGCATTAGTGCTAAGCAAACTTTTCATTACATTACTCATTCAATGACCTATGAGTGCCTCATTTTGTCCCAAAATAAATCTTGAACTAAAAAGGTACTGACATCAGGTCCACCTCTGATATCCACTATTCCATTAATTTACTTTTCTTTTAGTTCAGATATAGAGAGTTTTGACATTTATTGTTTTACCATAATATGAGATCAAATAATCAATAAATGAAACGTATTAAATGCCTACTGTGAACCAGGTATTGCTCTGGCACTAAGGATACAAAAACAATGATTTGCACAGACACATATTCACTGTTCTCAATGACAAATGTTATTTAATCCCACTTATTACTTCATTATTTTCCTTGCCAATCTTGACTTTTTGTTTCTCTATGTGCATTTTCTTCTTGTTATCTAGTTCTATACGATATCCTGTTGGTAATCTATATGATATGTGATAGGTAATTTGAATGCTAGAGAACTGGCTGATGATTAATTTAAGCAGTATCATCATTATAAATAAACTTATATCACAGCAATGAATAATGAATATGTCACCAATTGTTAGGTCTTTATTTCTGCAAATGTTGTTTCGTAGATGTATTGATGTTAGTCCTAACTGTGTCACAGTACTAAAAACTTAAAAAAAAGTGGAAATGCTGTTTCTTTTATTCCTGGAACTTATGAATAATCTATGAAAATACTGATTATTATAAATTTGTTTTGTATCCTGGCATTTGGTTGAAGGCATTAATTTCATTAATTTCCTTAGTTTCTTTTGGTTTTCTGGTATTTCCTTCTTTACATAGCCTAGGTGTGAATGTGGTTAAATAACTACTTTTTCCTCCTTGCCCCTTCCAGCCTACCTTTTTCTTTGACTGACTTTTGTGGCTGCCCAATCCAAGAAATATTGATTTGATCCGTTAATTTCCCAAATTCTCCTTTTCCAGAGTCTTTCTCTTTAAGCTTTCTTTTTTTTTTAATTCCTGGGGAGACTAAAAATTCTCACATTATCTCACTACATTCTTTTTTTTATTCCCCCAGCAGTAGTTGCTTTGGTTCAAAAGATCTCAAGTTTTCTTACAATTCTCCCAGTCTTTATTTTTGCTCCAATATTCTTTCTTCCAAATCTGACTTATTTGCAGATTTCCTTTTCAGGGTTTCAACACTTTCAGAAATATTCTCCATCATTTGTTCTAAACCATTTATTCTTCAGCTTGAACTTTCGAATTATTCTATGAGCCTTCTAATTTCCATCTATATTTTGTCTTTTAATTATTTTACTGATCTTCCAATTCACTCTGTAGCTTCTTAAATTAATTGTTCTTACTATCATTCAAGAGTCTTATTATTAGTACTTTTTTATCCACTACTTTCCCGAGTCCTTGTATCATATTCTATGACTATTTTCAGTCTTCCTGCTGTTTCTGTGTGTGCATACGTATGTGAGCGTATAAATGAGATATTCTTTGTGATAGATTGTTTTCCCCTTTCTCCTCCTGACGTTTTGCTGTTTTGTTGGGCTTAGACATAACCTCTAACCAAGTCATCTTGCATTTTTAAATAGCTACAAATGCAGAGTTTTACTATATGCCTCTACTTCAATCCCGGTAACCCGAACTTTTGGCACAACCAGTAAGTCATCTACGTGCTAAAAAGTAAATAATTTTCTAATTCTGAATGAATAGAAATTAGCTTATATCCCACACATTCCTCAGTTATAAAATGATACATTTGCCTGTGAGGTCCATTCCAGGTCTACATTTATGATCTTATATAAAATGCATGTTTTATACCTAAAATGTCCTATGATTCACTTTAATATTGCAAAACAACTAAGATTTCATTGAGGTGGGTGCTTTCTGCATCAATGTAAATGACAACCCCTTTATACCTTATTGAACAATATTTATGAGTTGCTGCTTTGGCCAAAATAACTGACTGCTTGGTAATAAATTTTCGATCAATGAGAATTTCCAAACTTAGACAGGTCCTCACATGACAAACGTAGTCCTTCTCTGAGCCCTTTACACTTTGGGAGAACCTGTTCAGAGTTTGTGCTCTGCATTCGATGCTTTTGAGAAGCCTGGAGTCATTTCCATACCAAGTCAAAACCTCAGAATAGGATTTAAATGGTTATTATATAACCAAAGATTAACCTTTATAATCTTTATTTGTGTCTGTTATTCTTATTTAGACACTGAGCATGTTATTAAAAGAAAAAATTAAAATCACTTTTGTGACTTTAAAGTGAACCTACAAGAATTTAACATGCTTTCCTCAAACTCCTCCTCCTACCTTCAATGATTCCTTAAAGGGAAATACACCTTTATATAACTACTGTCTTTTTTTTTTTTTTGGAATGCATATGTCAATGCTCCATTTTGCTTACAAAAGTAATGAATTTTATTTTTCTGCCTGATGGAGTCAACCCTTACATTCAAATACTGCACAATCGTGTATTCAATTTCAGAGCTAGTACCATTTTAGACATAGACATTGTAACAAATCACTCCAAAACATGCATTAATAAATAGTGCAGGGGATTCCATGCATATGTCACAATCCGCTTGTTTTTCAGTTGCCTGGTTTTATCACTTTTTAATGATTTGTCACGTGTTCTAAAAGACCATGCAATTAATCTTATGTGGGTTCACTAAATTAGCCTGTAAATAATGTAACAAATCATTAAATAGAAAAGCAAACTGAAAGCATTTAAAAATAAATCTATCATATTGCATTAAAAACCCTAAAGTATGAATGGCAATGAAACAAGTACAACATGGTTGGGAAAGAGGGAATTGATGATATTATGTAGTATGTTTATTAGGAGTAAAAACGGCAGTCAAGGTGTTTGTTTTGAGTCATGGCTTCTAGTCCAAAGAGCTTGTTACAGAGAGAGGTTGAAGAGGGCTTGTTGCTAAGGAGGCAGGATGGTTCAGTGGATATGGTGATGGATTTGGAGTCATGCACTTGTGTTCATATCTTGCCCCTAATTTATAAGTTATTTGATCACAAGTAAGCCACTTAATCTGAGTCTGTTTCCTCATCTGTAAATCTTTTATTTTTTTTTAAGGGAGAATCATTGCTATAGTGCCAACCTCATAAAGTTATTATAAGATTAAGTCAACTTCATTTACTAAAAAGCAAAAAACCTTAAAGAGATAGTAAAAAAAATAATCAGCAATTATTGTTAGTGCTAAATGACTTCCAGTAGTACTCTCCTGGCTTGACTAGAGGTTACTACTGTTTTATCTCTCAGACTAGTTTTATGTAAGGAACTTTACGTAAGGCTGTAGGAAACTTAAGAGTGAGACCTTTACTCTGGGAATTTAAGAAGCCCAGGACAAATGTTACACAGCTAAATCGGCATTTATTAATATTGACAGCTATACTTTACAATGACAAAACTTTTTCTGCTCATACCACACCTATGACCTTGGCAGACAGGTAACTAGTACTTCTTATGGTTTTTTAGGTTTTTAATAAGAACCCAGGGCACATCTAATCACGTATTCTTTTCTCAATGAATGGTATGCAGGGATGTTTGGGCCCTGATTGGCTCAGAGTGAGTGTAAATAGCAATTGTTTCTGTTTTGGCAAGAAACCCTGAGGGTCTTCCCCTCCTAGATTGCTTTTTTTTTTTTTTTTAACTAGGTAAGAGAGGCCATTCCCTTCCTCATTTTTTACCTAACCTTAATCACTCAATGGGTGTTGCCCCAGTCAAAATGAGACCTGTTAAAGCCCTTAGCTTAAAAAAGGCCAAAGGAGACCTTGGGAGACCAGTGGGAGACCACTGCATCCAGGGCCATCCTCAGTCATCCTGATCTATATGTTGCCACTGGACCCAGATGGCTCTGGAGAAGAAAGTGATGCTAGTGACTGCACAGCCTTTCCTCCCTCAAATCCAATTCACTTGAATGTCATGGGATCACCTCCCTGATGTCATAGTCGTTTTTGAGAATGAAGGATAAGCAACAATAACAGAAGCATATGTCTATCCTTTAGCTCCAATCTCTCTCTCTAGTTTCAGACTCACATCTATAACAGCATGTTGGGCATTTTAAAGTACCTGTCCTGGTTACAAAGGCATAAACACACATTTTGGAGTCTGGATAAGATGGAAACATGTTTATTTGTTTTATGAAGTTGTGTGTATGAAGTTTATGTCCTGTGTCAGGAAGAAGCAGAACTTGTACATTGTGAGGTTTATATTGTTCTACTCTGCATGCTATTCCCTGCATTTGCAGGGCTTTTTTTTTTTTTTGCAGGGACCTTTTTGTTAAGGGGAGAAAGTACATGCCAAGATGGTATTATTGGGGCCTTCCTGCCCTGGGGCAAATCCCTGATGGCAATAACTTAGTGGTAGCTACGCTTGGTATTACCTTAATTTTGATTAATCTAAAATGGAATTTAGATATTCTTTTTTTTATTTTGTTCTTTTTATTTTGTTCTTTTTAGATATTATTTTTCATATTCTGTCTCCTAGCAATCGCTCTTCTCTTTACTTCCTCATTTGTAAATACCACCACTACTGAATCGGTTGAAAATGCTAAACACTTTTAATCTCCCTATTTCTGCCATCAAGTTAGCTAGAAAGTTTCATGGATTCTTCTTCTGTAAAATTTCTTACATCCATCTTGTTCTTTTTTATTTCTACCTTGTCATACAATCTCATGATGACTGTCCTGGATTGAAACTTTCTAACTGTTCACCTCACCTTCAGTCTCTTTTCTCCCCAATCTACTCTTCACAGTGTTGCTAGATTAATCTTCTTCCTTACCAAATCTGAACATATCACTCCTTTCCTCAAGAACCCTCCATGGTTCCCCATTAGGCAACTAGAAGCAAATGCCCAACTTTTAAGATGGACTTCAAGAATCTCCATAATCTTGTCCATGTTTATCCTTCCAAACTTGCCTCTTGATATTACTCCTCTTGAAGTGCACTAGATAGCAGCAAACCAGACTATTTGTGTTCTTTACACATCCCCACAATCTTTCCACTTTGTGCCCTTGCTCACCCCACACAATTGTCTATGCCTGAAATACCATCCCCAAATACTGATCTTTTAAACACAATATAATGGCTACCCCCTTCATGAAGTTTTCCCTGAACTTCCTCCTACACCTCCTATGAGTAATAATCTTTCTATCCTCTTACCACATGTAAGGGTTTCTCTTATTCAATTTTACTAAAATCTACTTAACATTATAATTATTGCATAGTCATTACCTATTTGTTTGTATATAATTTACTCTATTCTAGATTGTGAGCTCCATGAGGACATACATACCCAAATTAATATCCTTAGCAGCCTTAATAATGCCTAGCACACATTAGGCTCTTAGTATTTTTTAAATTGAATTTAGTCCTATTTTTATATCATCCAGTGATTTGGATGATGCTTTCTAAGTCATAAGTGGAATAAGGAACGTTTTTTTGGTGGAATGGATAAATGACAGCCTCAAAAGACTGTGAACCATGAACTCATTTTAAGCTTTTTTGAACTAAGTCACATCTATTTTTCGGGGCTTCCTGACTTATAGATTAAACAGTTGCATGTTTACCACTCTTCTAATTTTTGTTTTGTTTTGTTTTTCTAATTTTTTTTTAAAGAAAGTATTTTCTAACCATGTATTTTTCAACTAAGAACTGTGCATTCAATAGTAACTAAACTCTACATTCTGTCATCATGTTCATCCTGGGTAAGTTCTAAAACCAAAGCTAATTTTTTTTCTTTCTTCCTATTAGCTGCAAATACTAACTAACCACAGTTCTCATTCAGAGAATGGCCAAAATTGAGCATTAGCAACCTCACAGATTGAAGATGAGTCAGGGAAACTGGATTAAGGGACATCTCTAAAGGGGTGAAGAGCCTATTTCAGGTATTATGTTGAATTTTTCAAAGGTCCCCTGAAAGCTCCAGAAGATTTACAAAGGGGTCCAGAGACTGTGTCAAGTTTCAAAATGTGTATCCCCTCTCTTTTCCACTTGCCTTGATTTCTAAGAAGTAGCATATTGTAATAGATAGAGCATTGGGCTTGAGATAGAAAGACTGGGTTTGAATCCCTTTTCAGATACTTCCTAGGTGTGTGACTCTGGCCAAGTCACTTAACTCTCTAAAACTCGATTTCCTTATCTATAAAATGGAGACAGTAATTGCACCTACCTCATAGGGTTGTTGTGAGATCAGATGAGATAGATTATACTTTGTAAACCTTCAAATACTATATAAATTCAAACAATTGTGCTTATTTATACAAATTAAGTCCATATATTTTGAGATTTTCAAAAGCAGAAACAAAAATCTAAATATATAAAATACATGGCCAATTCATGAACTCTTTCTATCAGTTTAAGGTAGTTGGGCATGCTGCTCAGTTTTTTAATGACTAAAGATACTATTTGACCAGGATAAGAACAAAGCTTATACAATTTTCTTTTTATAGTTAATGATTTCTACCTTGATTTGTATTGCTCACCAATAGTCAATTTACTATAAGCCTTCGAAGCCACGTAAATAGGAATAATTCAAATTTTACATATGTCATTGCCAGGGAGTAGATTGTATCTGTGATTACATGGATTTGGGAAACTTCCAGTATGAAAACTCCCTTCACATATTGCAACTTGTCTGTAAGTTGCAGTTTCCAAAGGGTTTGGGGCTACTGAGATGTTGACAATGCTCATTATCACTGTCCCAGAGGAGACTTGATTATTATCACCCAACTAGTAGCCAAAGGTAGAACTTGAACTCAGGTCTTCCTGACTATAAGGCCAGCCCTCAGATCCCTTTACAGAGAGAGCATCATTTCCATAAGTAGTGATGTGACTACGTAAACAATTTAATCTTTTGTTTTAACAATTTTGGCTGCTAATATAAATGTATATAAATCAAATGTTAATTGTGATTCACACAACTTTACTTGCTAAGAAAACAGTTGTGTGATTCACACAACTTTACTTGCTAAGAAAACAGTTATTTACAGTGTTTTACAAATCGCCTGTGCCCTAGAAGTTGGATCTGGAAACATTTATATTTGATCTAAGATATGGAGCCAACTCTTCAAGCTCCTTGGACAAATACTTCCACCTCCCCTAACCCCCAGCGCCCTCCGCCCCTGGTTTGAAGAATTAATTGATCATACAATCCAGAATATCAGTATCACTTTAAAATTATTTTTCCCATAGCATGATAAAATGAAAGCTGGCCAAAGTGAAAATTAAAAGTGTTTTGTTTGTTTGATTGATTCTGGTTCTGATTTAGGTTTCTTGGGAGCTTTTCTTTTTCATTTGCTTTCTTTTATTTGCTTTTGAATGCATGGTTTAGTGTGGGAAAAAATGAAACTGAGTACAAATATTCTTTCTACAACTTACTACCTTGTGACTTTGGGCTAGTTAGCTTATCTCTTTGTTCTTCAGTTCCTTGTTGTAAAATAAGAAGTTTGAATTATATGAGCTCCAAGGTCCATTCTCGTTCTTCAACAATGACCCTGTCATCTGAGCTAATAAATTGAGATTGGAATAAACAAGTCTCCTCTTCTCTTTCTTCCATACTTTTTAAACAATACACTTATCATCATCTAATTCTCTTCAGTTTATATCCTTCAGTTTGGTCCATGCTGGAATACTGCAAGAAATAGTTAAATTTCCTAATTCTCAAGAGCTTGAGCACTTCTAAAAACAACAGTCAAAATGGAAGGGAAAGAAAATTAACGGTTTTCTGCTAATGACTCATATTAGCCCTCTTTGGTGGTCTAAAGAATGGATTACATCTTTTTTTTTCATTTCTTCCATCTGCCTGTCATAAGAATACTAGGGTGATTGGTAGTTTTGTTAAAAATGTCACCCCTTTTTTTGGAATCTTTAAAAGTAAACACAGGAAAAGTGGTATATACCTGGCATTTAGATCAAATAAAACAAAGGTTGATGGAAATACATTTTGAGTTTGAAGAGGCTCCCCTGCTGATTTTGTTTATCAGAAAATGGCAAGTTTTTGTTCCTAATGGACTGAAATTTAAATAAAATCTGACCCTGGAAATAAAAGCAGCCATTATGACAAAATAAAATTATATACTTTGGAGGAGAAATTGAATTAGAATGCTGGCTTTCTTTGGTAAAATTCTTTTACATAAGGAAATGAGCGAACAAGAGAAAAAGCTTCTGGCTGAAGTAAGCTTTTTAAAAATCAATAATTGGTTCTAATTTACTTTTGAAAACTTCACTACCAACTTGGTAGAGATTTGCGTATTATATTTGCACATTTTGTTTAAACAAAAGTTATAACTAAAGCCAAAAAAGTCCCAGAAATTTTCTATTCATGTGTCTGTTTTCTTTACCTTATTCTTATTAAAAAGTTAGGACTTGTACAGAGCAAACTTAAATATCTTTAGATTTTATAGCTATTAATATAGAAAATCATAATGGCAGTAAAATTACTGAAAAATCAAGGGAAATATTGTTTACAACAATCTTTAAAAGTCTTTAGGAATGTTGGTTCATAAACACTTTTGGTTAAAGCTCCTTTGTGAAAGAAAGGAATTTTACAGTCAAACTGTTGAGTGAACAGCACTCATAGACCAGTCATATTTATCAGCCAGTATTGAAGAAACTGGGTTCTGGTCATCATATTTTTTGGGGGATGAAGTATTCAGAATGGATCAAATATGTGAACAGAAGTAATAATAGTAACAACAACAATGATGTATATTTCTATAGTCCTTTATGGCTTATAGGGTGTTTTATATTTAAAATGTAACTTCAATATTAAATAAACTCACTTTAGGCTCATTACTCATTTTAGAAAGTGAATGGGCTATAATACTAGAAGAGGTAACAAGTTTGATTCATTTGCTTCAGAAAGAGAAAGGATAATAAAGTCCTGGAAGGGGTGAGTACTAGAAAGACTTGGGAAGATGGCATAAGAAATAGACTGATACTAGCATATTTGTCATCCTTGTTTCCTGGTCTGAAGGTGCATTTTACACTGCAAACTTATTCTAGGGACCCTAGAATACTTTCCCCAAAGCAAACCGGAATTTGATAGAGAGCCAATTCCCAGACAAAAGGAAATATAGATGTCTGCTAAGAGCTGAGGAGATCCACAATTAGAATAGTCTCTATGGCTCAGGTGTTGATGGCTTAGAATGACTGTAAATAGCAATTGTTTTCTGTTCTGGCCAGAAATTTTGAGGGTCATCCACTCATATATTGATAATTTTGTGATGGTAAATTAGGCCATCTTTTTGTCTGAATTCTTACCCAGCCCTTAGTCTTTGAATGGGCATTGCCTCAGACAAACTGAGACCTGGGAAAGATCTTAATTTAGAAAGGCCAAGGTCATTGCCTGCATTTCCGGCCATCGCCAATCATCTCGATATTTTTGTCTTGATATTGGACTTCATGACACTGGAGGAGACAGTGAGATTGAGGACTTTGTGCAACTATGCCTCACTTAAATCCAATTCACATGCAAGTCGAGACATCACCCTAGTGATATGAACAACGACATCCTTAGGTTATGGAGATAAATCACATTAGGAAAGGAGAAGGTAAAAGAATATAGTGGAACCACATTAGACTGGTAGTGATGAATCTGGGTTCTAGTCCTAGGTCTCCCACTAATTAACTGTGTGAACTAGAACAAATCTTTTAACCTCTCTGGGACTCTGTTTTGCAGTATTCAAAATTAAGTGTTAACCTAGGTGACTGATAAAATTCCCTCAGACTCTGATTAATGATTCTACAATTCTGTGTAAAATAGCTTGGAACTGAAGTTAGTTTGGTGAATGTATTAAGGTCCAGAGAATTTGACAACATGAGAGGCAGTATGCTATAGTGAAAAGATCACTGAATTTGGAGTCAGAATACGTTGTTTGAATCTAACCTCCAACATATATTATTGACAAGTCATTAACTTCTCTGAGCCTCACTTTCCTGCTGTGTAATAACAGACAGAAAATAGTATATTCCCTACCAATCTTCAGTGGTTGGAATCGGGAAAAGTTTACAAAGTATAAAATGCCACATACATGCATATGCTAAAGCAAATGGTGGTGAAGGCATAAATTAGATTCTGAAAAGATGAAGAAGTCACTATAAAGTTTTGATAGCTGATGTGTGTGTTTATGTATATATACATATATGTGTGTACATATTATATATGTATATATGTGTGTATGTATATATGTACATATGTGTGTATGTGTATATGTATATGTATGTGTGTGTATATATGTGTATACATATATATACACACATATAAATATATATTTAAGGAGAGACTTGGGTAATACTAGTGCTAGGCTAACTCTATACTTTTCCTTCTTTGCAACTTGATTGAGAAGGTATGTATGGAGAAGACTAGTTAGGGACAACCAAAAAGTCATTTAGATTGATTGGTCCCAGAATCATCTCCAATTATGTAATACACATTAATTTACCACTTTGGGATTCCAGAAGGATGACTAACTAGCAGGTATATTTGGACTCTAGTCCACATCTTGTTGGAAACTCCTGCCTAAGCTGACATCTATTCCAAAGGAGCAAAGAGTTAGTCGTCATGGGAATGCTCCAGGGGTACACCTGGAACTCTACTGCCACATGACTGAGAAGGGAGGCTTTTAAAAGATATGTTTCTGACCTGAGGAAATGAGTTGAGGAAGTCTTTATTTTCCTTTCTTTCCTGGAGAAAAGGGGAAAGGGAATTCTGTACAATTTGCAGGGAAGGTAATAACCTTTTGTGAGAGATGATCTCTTATGAGTGAAGCCTCCTCAAACACGCTTTTCAACACATCCTGTACTTTACCAGACCCCACCCCCCTTCCCAAACTTGTTTTTAGGCAGTAGCTGGGAGGAATGACACCCCCCCTTCTAAAACTGCTTACTCACTCTTGCAACTGTCTTTGTTCTCTGTTGCTGGGGTAGAATTTCTGCAAATAGATTGTGCCCTCAAGGCTTGCACCAGTGAGCTGACAGGAAGGGGGTTAGGGAGGAGGAGTTGTGGTTAGGGAGCTATATAATCTGCCTTTGCTGAGCACACCCTTGCACTCTCCCACCAGAGCCACCTTAGGGAGACAGAGGGTGCCCTTTCTGGAGAAAGCTAATAAAGAAAACTTTCTCTTTCCTACATCTGAATCTCCAGAATTTATTGGTAAGGGTCTCAGTACCCCACACGCTTTCTATAGATAAGAAATGAGAGGCAGAGTGAGAGACAGGAGAGAAAGTGAGCCCTGCATTCAAGAAGATTTGGGTTCAAATCTTATCTCAAGACATATACTGGCTGTATGATTCTAGGCAAGTCACTTAACTTCTCCAAACCCCACTCCTACCTCCACAGGTAACTATCTTGGATTAAAAATTGCAGAAAAGGTTTTTGAATTAGTAAAGTACATAACTAAGGAGTAGATCCATAACCCAGTAAAATCATAGGTACGTTGCATGTTCCCCGACTCTCCAGACTGCAATTTACATACCACAGGAAAAACAAATGCATTCAAACTTTAATAAATATGTTTATCTGATATTTAGGAAAGGTGTAATTTATATGTATTTACCGTCTAAATGAAGACCCTGAGAAGTATAACTTTCCTTCTTTATGGTAGTATCTGCACTCATCTAAATTTGTGTCTTGTTAGTACCTAATTGGACTATGAAAGACCTAAGCCAAAATCTTGCCCAGACACTTGCTGTCTGTGTGACCATGGGCAAATCACTTAACCTCTCTGTGTTTCAACTTCCTTACACATAAAAACAGGATTATAAGAAAACCTACTTCCCATGGTTGGTGTGATGATAAAAGGAGAAAATATATAAAGTAAACGTTAAAGAGCTACGTAAATGCTAGTTTTGCTGTTGTTGTTGCTGTTGTTATTGTTATGAGGGTGATGATTACCATAGGAAGAAAAGAAACTAACTGAATTTGCTAATGCCTGGAATATTTTCCCAAGATATCTTGGAATGTTTCCAAATTATTTTCTAAAAAGCCTCCATTTTATCCACTCTGACATCAATTACTCTTTCCCTGGATATTTCAAAAGCTTGGCCTACTGAGAATCCTTTAAAATGGACTGTAATTCTCCTCATTTTACTTTCATGGCCCCAGACATGATTACATTCTTAGGTCCAACATTTTAAAGGGCCCCCCCCCCCTTCTGTTTGTGTAGTTAACATATTTTTAAATGCCAACTGGCATGGTTGGGTAATTAGGCATGTAAATGTAATAATTATACATATAGTTTTCCCAGACAAAAATAAAAGGGAAAATTTCAAAACTCTAGCCCAAAGAAAAATCCATCTTGGAATTTCTGTAGGAACTCCCATCAGATGACCACTAGCAGCCAAAAATGTAGATACAAACTTCCAACTGATGGTTTTCTTTGACTTCATTTGCAATTTTTATGTTTATTGTATTGGGAGATATTTGTCTTTTTTTTTTTCTTTGCCAATCTTAAGGTGAATTTTTTCCCATCTTCTATCATGAAAATTACTATATAGAAAACAGATGTGATCAAAACTTTGTCAGAATATTCCTTTTTGTTGGTCAGAATTCTATGTATGTAGGTTTTTTTTTTTTTAAGTTTCTGGTTGTGTTGTTGTTATTTGTTTTGTTTTGGTTTTTTGAGACAATCAGGGGTAAGTGACTTTCCTGGGTAACAGCTAGTAAGTATCAAGTGTTTGAGGCTGGATTTGAACTCAGATCCTCCTGACTCCAGGGCCAGTGCTCTATCTACCATGCCACCTAGCTGCCCCCTTTTTTAAGTTTCTGAAGAGGGACATGATGATATATTAAATTTGGGAGTTAGGAAAGTAAGGCTCTCGTTCCAACTCGGACATTACTTTGTTTATTCTTGGCTAAAGTCACTTTCAGTTTTCTTACTTGAAAAATGGTAAGGTCAGATCAGGTGAGGTTTGAATGTGTCAAAAAATAATTAAGACAATCATTAAAGGTAGCACAGAGACTTCTAAATAGAGACACCTGTTATTTACATTCATGTTCAAGATACTCTTTGGCTGTGCGTATATTAAAATTAGTTACAGGATATCATGGTAAATGACAGCAAAAGACAATAACAACAACAAAACATTCCCCAGACGAACAGGAGCACAATCTCCCACAGATTTACTTACCACAAATGGGAGCAGGAGTTCGGCTTGCCAAACAAACACTTAGGAAGCTCTGTCCCAGCTAGGACACCCTCAGTCTGTTAATGTATTGCTTACTGCCTCCCTTCTGGGCTGCTCCTGTCCTCTGCTGCCTGCCTGCCCTCTAGTTGGAAGAGTTATGGAGCAGATCCCTATTTACATGATGGTTGAACTAAAAGACCTTGGAGGTCCCTTCCAACTAAGAGATTACTTGCTTCTGTGAAGTAACTGTATGGCTATCATCTTTTGGTTGGCAGATGCATAGGTACCTCCCTTTCATCTTTTTTCAACCAATCACTAATTGATTATTTACTGTAGCTTTGAAGGATGTACTGATTTGCATGGTATTACAGAGGCTTACAATATGTAAAATTAGCAAAATAACGATCTATTTTCTGGGCCTTCTGTCCTCACTTTCTCCTTCTCTAACTTTCCTCTCAAGGTGGTTGTGAGGACCAAATGAGTCAATGTTTATGAAATAAAGTTTACTCCAAAACCCTATGGAAATATGAGCAGCAGTAGTAATTATTGCAGTTCTTATTAGAGGAAAAAATATTTCTTCAAATTAGTAAATTTACTTGGAACCTTCCCCCCTCCTCCAACACTTGTTTTCCATATTCTGGCTTTATTAAAGACAAGTGATTACATATGCTGTTGAGTTATTTCAATCATGCCCTACTCTTCATGACCTCATTTGAGGTTTTCTCGGCAGATGCTGGGGTGGTTTGCATTTCCTTCTCCAGCTCATTTTACAGATGAGGAAACTGAGGCAAATAGGGTTAAGTGACTTAACCAGGGTCACCCAGCTAACAAGTGTATGAGGTTAGATTTGAACTCAGGTCTTCTTAACTCCAGGCCTGGTATTCTTTTTTTTTTTTCCATTTTGTTTTGTTTTGTTTTGTTTTTTGCTAGGCAATGGGATTAAGTGACTTGCCCAGCTAGTAAGTGTCAAGTGTCTGAGGCCAGATTTGAACTCAAGGCCTCCTGACTCCAGGGCCGGTATTTACCAGGCCTGGTATACTATCCACTGTACCACCTTACTGCCTAAGTCATTACGTGTAACTTCATGTCAAATCAGATCCTTTTGCTCTCCCGTTCACACAGCCTTAGTGACTCCCTATCACATACAAACTCAAATATAATCTCCATTGTCTGGCATTTAAAGCCCTTTCATGGATCTTTCCAGACTTACATTACATTCCTATCACTTTTCTCCCTTGGCATGAATTCTACATATTAGCCAAAATGTACTCTTTTCTTCTCCTAGTACACAAAGCACAGGCTGCCCTCCAGTGCTCAGAATGCTGTCCTTCCTCACTCCTGACTGTTGGAATACCAAGGACCCCTCAATGTTCAGCTCAAGTGATACTTTCTGATATGACCTTTTCTGATGCCCCAAATTATTAATGTTCTCCCTCTCATGGGATCACTTTGTACATATTTACAAAAGTGTGTGTACATGTTCTTTTCTTCCAGTAGAATATAAGCTCTTTTTGTTTTGCTTTTCTCTTTGTATCTACACAGTATAAACAGGCACTTAATAGATGCTTATTAAAATAAATTGAATTGTATCCTTTATTTTCCTTCACCCAAGGTGGTACTTGCATTCTTACAGATGCCTAAGGGCAGTATCTATGTTCATGCATAAAGTCTAAGTCATTGACGTGCCCCCAATATGGCTACAAAAGATATATTTTTGCTCTATGGAACTATATGAGATTGTTAGTAGAGCTGTATTTTAATGGACTGATAGCATTCGTGGTCTTAGGCTAATATTTTGTTCAGTTAGAATTCCACTTTTTTAAAAAAAATGCTTAATTCCATTTCAGTAAGATTTATTCATACCTTCAGAAAGTATTATTTTGGCCTGTCTAAGACACAATCTTACACTGAACTTTTAATGCCATCATTTGTAAAGGTTTGACTAGTTCATATGTATTCCCATTAAAAGTGAATGCCATTCTACAGTAGTTTGCCAGATTTTTTTTCTTTCTGAAAGAGTACTAGATATTACATATTTGTCATGAATCCATGACACCAAGGCAATCAGTAAGTTTGATCAATTTGAAGGGAGAATGAGAGGAATGGGTCAGCTAGGTCATTTGGTGAAACAAACAAACAAACAAACAAAAAACCCTGGTAGTTGACTAAATTTTCTACTTTTTGACCAGATTTTTGAGACAATGTTAAAAAAAATAGACAAAGATACAGACACAGGCATATACATGGCCACATACAGGCTTAATGTCAGTCTTGATTATCATTTGTAAGGTCATTTTATTGTTAAATGCCATGGCCTTTCTTCAGTCAGGCCATCCTCCTTGATCTCTCTATCCATTATGATACTATTGATCACCCCCTCCTCCCACACGTCCACTGCTCCCTTGAGTTCCATGATACTGCTCTTCCTTTCTTTACCTCCTACCTGTGTGACTACTCCTTCTCATGATTTTTGCCTGATCATGATCTATTTTCTGTTCTAATATGGGGCATCCAAGAGATGTCCAGCAGATAGCTTCTGAAGCAGGACTGGAGATATATTGTGATTCAGTATAATCTGGGAGTCATCCTCCTAGATGTCATAACAGAACCAAAAGGAGCAAATAAGATCACCAAGGTAGAATGTATATCCAGAGAAGGGCTGGAGATATAGATTTAGGGAGTACAGCCTTTCTCCATGTATCCCTTATGACTCTTTAATAGGCCCTCTTTTCTACCCTTTCTACACTCTGTCTTGGTGATCTCATTAACTCCTGTGTTTCAGTTTTTACACTGTGAAGCTCAGAATCAATATATTCAGCTGTAACTTCCTGTTACAGGATATCCCATAAAAATATGAGGGCTTCCTAAAACTGCCTTTCCTCCAAATTTACCTATTTCTTTTGAAAGCATCACTATACTCTCTTAGTCACATATGTTCACAACCATGGAGTCATTTTTAACAGTTTCCCCAAATCCAATCAACTGCAATACTTTAACAAGTCTATTTCCACAGCATTTCCCCTACCCTTTTCCCTTTCTCTCAATTTAAAAGGTCATTCCCCTCACTCAGGCATTCATCTCCTCTCAGCTGCTATTGTATCCACATGTCTCCACCTTGATCTTCCTTCTTCCAGTTTTTCCTCTCTGCAATACGTCCTATAAGCAGTTTTCCAAGTAATCTTCCTACAATACATATGAAAGTAAGTCACTACCCTGCTCAAATATCCTCAGTGGCTCCTTATTAGCAATCAGTTAGCATTTAATAATTGCTTACAATGTGCTAGTCAGTCAACAACAAGCATTTTTTTAGTTCTTATTATGTACCAGGCATTGTGCTTTAAACACTGGAGATAAAAAGAAAGGCAAAATAGTTCCTGTCTTCAAGGAGCTCACATTCTAATGGAGGAGACAATATATAAACAACTTAGTTCATAGAACGAATATAGAGTAGATGAAAGATGGATCCTAGACAGAAAAATTCTAGCAGTTTGCCTTGTATTATCAACCTCTACATTCTGTTTCTCACATACCTTTACAGAATTATTTACAAACTCATTCCAGTTAAACTGGACCAATAGTTATTCTTCAAACTCCAGTTTCCATTTCTTTTACTTTCTAGGAAAGTGAAGACCTTGGTAAATTTGTATACAGAATACCTGTAACTCTTTCAGGTGCTCCTCATGGCAGTACATAATTGAGGATGGAAAGGAGTCATAGAAGTGAATAATTTGGACTTCAAATTATTGGGAATTTGCTGAAAGATAGCTTGCAACAATGGTCTGAAAATGGCAAAATGTAGGGTCCAACAAGAGTTCAAAAAACTAGAATCATAGCCAAGCCTCATAAGATGAACATTAAAAGTGATAAATGTAAAAGTTCTATATTTTGGTTCAAAAAATAAATATTACAGGACTGAGGAAATGATATGAGAAGAAACTGATAATTTCAGTAGACTATGAATTCAATCAAGAGTATGACATGTTAGCCACACAAGCTAATGTTTAGGTCACAATAATAGAATAATAATGAATAGAAAAAGAAACTTAGCTACTTTGCAATCTGTAATAGTTAGTTTACATTTAGAGTGTCATGTTCAATTCTGGGTGCTACCTTTTAGGAAGGACATTGACAAACTGGATAATGACCCTCGTAAAAGGCAAAATGGAAAATAAAATGCATCAAATGTAGGAATGTTTCATCTACAACAGAGAAGGATGATGGTGGTGCTTGGGAGTGGAATAGAAAGAGAGGAGCAAATTATCACTGTAGTCAAGTTTCTGAAGGGTTGTTATTTTGCCAAGTGACTAGATTTATCTTGTTTTGCCTGAGACAATAGATCTAGAATCAATGAATAGACATTGCAGAGAAGTAAGTTTGAGTTTGAACATAAGAAATTATTTCCAGGGGCAGCTAGGTGGTGCACTGAATAGAGCACTGGCCCTGGAGTCAGGAGGACCTGAGTTCAAATCTGGCCTCAGATACATAACGCTTACTACCTGTGCAATTCTGGGCAAGTCACTTAACCTTAATTGCCTTATCAAAAAAAAAAAAAAACCAAAAACCAAAAACAAAACAAACAAACAAACAAACAAAAACCAAAAAAAAGAAAGAAAAAAGAAAAAAAAAGAAAATACTTCCTAATAATTACAGTTAACTGGGTATAGCAAGATAGAGAAAAGCACTGGCTATGGCATAAGAATATAGGGATTCAAATCCTGACACTTACTACTTAACCGTGGGCAAGCCACCAGGTAACTTTCCAGGGCTTTTTCTTCATCTGTAAGATGAGAACATTGCACCAAATGACTTCTCAGTTTCATTCCAATTCTAGATTAATGGTTCTATGTTCCTCTAAATTTATTAAGCTCCTACAGGGTGCCAGGGACTGTGCTAAGTAATAATGATACCACTTCAATGAGTGAAGCAATCTCTGCTCTGAAGAACCTTATATTTCAATGGGCAAGACTACCAGGGCACATATATTCAGAAATAGTATAAAGAGAAAAAAATTAATAAATACAGAACACTTAAATGAAATGAAGGCAAGTGGAAGGAGATTGGGAAAGGCTTTATAAAGAAGAGGAAGTGATTTACAGGCATTTGGGTCAGGCTATTCAAAAACACAGACATGAAGTATCCTGGGAGTGGAACAAAAAGAAGGTCATTTTTTTGATTTGAAAAGCATAGGAGACAAAATATTGAAGAATAGATATGAGGGACTTCTAGAGAAAAATGAATGGAAATAGAAAGTAGTATACCCTTTTTTCAATTGTACCTGGCAGCTTCACAAAAATTGGCCGTGCATTAGGGAATAAAAACCTCATAATTAAATGAAGAAAAAATATTAAATGTAATATTTAGGTCATAATACAATAAAAATTACATTTAATAAAGGGCTATGGAAGTATAAAATTAAAATTAATTGGAAACTAAATAATCTAATCCTAAAGAATGTGTAGGTGAAAGAACAAAACATTTCATTAAAGAGAATGGCAATAATGAGAAAACATTCTAAAATTTGTGAGGTGCAGCCAAAGCAGTACTTAGAGGAAAATCAATATCTCTATATACATACATCAATAAAAGAAAGACCAGATCAATGAACTGGGCATGCAACATCAACAACAACAACAAAAACAACAACAACAAAATAGAAAAAAGACAAATTAAAAATTCCCCATTAAACACTGAAAAGAAAATTCCAAAAATCAAAAGAGAAATTAATAAAACTGAAAGTCAAAACAACAAAACAACATTGGATTAATTAATAAAACCGGTTTTATAAAAAAAATAAAGTACTGGTAAATTTGATTAAAAAAAGAAAATCAAATTACTAGTATCAAAAACAAAAAGGGTGAATACACCATCAATAAAGATGAAATTAAATAAATAATCAGGAGCTATTTTGCCTATTTATATGCCTGTAAAAATGGCAATCTAAGTAAAATGGATTGATATTTCCAAAAATATAAACTGCTTAGATTAACAGAAGAGGAAATATAATATATTAATAAACCTATCTTAGAAAAAGAAATTGAACAAACCATAAATGAACCTCCTAAGAAAAAATCTCCAAGACCAGATAGATACAAAAGTGAATTCTACAAACATTTAAGGAATAATTAATCCCAATACTATATAAACTATTAAAAAAAAGATTAGAAAAAGGAGTCCTACTGCATTCCTTTTTTGACACAAATATGGTAGGGAGAACAGAAACAGAGAAAGAAAAATAGAGACCAATTGTTTAATGAATATTGATACAAAAGTCTTAAATAAAACACTAGCAAAAAGATTATAGTAATATATCACAAAGATCATACGGTATGACCAGGTGGGATTTATACGAAGATTGCAGTACTGGTTTGGTATTAGGAAAAGTATCATAATAGCTGACCATAGCAATTTTAAAAAATCACATGATTTTGTCAATAGATGCAGGAAAAAAAAATCTTTTGAGAAAATACAACAAGTCTTCCTATGGGGGGAAACAAACAACAACGAGGAAACATAGAAATAAATGAAGCATTTCTTAAAGCAATAAGTAGTATATATCCAAAAACAAGAAAAAGCATTATTTTTAACAGAGATAAATTTGAAGCCTTTTTAATAAGATCAAGGGTGAAGTAAGGATGTCCATTATCACCACTGTTATTCAATATTGTATTAGAAATACTAACTATAGAAGAAAATGAAATTGGAGGAATAAAAATAGGCAACACAGAAATAAAACTATCACTCCTTGCAGATGATATATACTTGGACAACCCTAGAGAACCAAGTTAAAAAAAACCCAACTATTTGAAACAAAGTTTAACAAAATTGCAGGATATAAAATAAATCCACATTAATCATCAGCATTTCTACGTACTACTAACAAAAGCCAGCAGAAAGAGACAGAAAGATAAATTTCATTTAAAATAACTCCAGACAATATAAAATACTTGGGAGTTTACTTGCCAAGCCAAAACCAGGGATTATATGAACATAATCACAAAATACTTTTCACACAAATAAAGACAGATCTAAACAATTGGTAAAAATAATTGTTCATGGGTAGACCAAGCCAATATAATAAAAATGTCAATTCTACCCAAATTAATTTACTTATTCAGTGCAATACCAATCAAACTACTAAAAAGTTATTTTAAAGAGCAAGAAAAAAAATAACAAAATTCATCTGGAATTGCAAAATGTCAGAAACATCAAGGGAATCAATGAAAAAAATGTTAAAGAAGGCAGTAACAGATTTCAACTATATTAAAAAGAGATAATCATCAAAACAATCTGGTATTGGCTAAGAAATAGAGTGGTAGATCAGTGGGAAAGATTAAGTATACAATACACAGTAGTAAATGGCCATAATAATTTGTGTTTGGTAAGCTCAAAGATCCAGACTTTGGGGATTACAATTGAATATTTGAAAATAAAATGCTGGGAAAATTGGAAAGCAATTTGGCAGAAAATAGGCATAAAACAATCCCACACCATATACCAAGCTATGGTCAAAATGGCTAAATGATCTAGACATAAAGGGTGGTATTATAAGTAAATTAGAGTAGAATGGGAAAATGTACATGTCAGACCCATGGATAATGGAAGAGTTTATCATCAAACAAAATTGATGATCACAAGAAGTGAAAAAAATTGCACAAACAAATCTAATGTAGCCAAAATTAGAAAGTAAACAGGAGACTGGGGGAAATTTTTACAGCAAATTTCTCTGTTAAAGTCATCATTTCTCAAATACATAGGGAACTGAGCCAAATTTATTAAAAAAACAAACATCAACAACAAACATTCTTCAGTTGGTAAATAGTCAAAGGATAATGAACAGGCAAATCTCAGGGGAAAAAATCGAAGCTATCAACAGTCACATGAAAAATTCTCTAAATCACTATTGATTAGTAAAATGCAAATTAAAACAACTCTGAGATACCACCTCACACATATCAGATTGGCTAACATGACAGGAAAAAAATGCCAAATGCTGGAGGGGATGTGGGAAAATGGAGACACTAATGCACTGTTGGCGAAGTTGTAAACTAGGTGAAACATTTTAGAGAAAAATTTGGAAGACATCCAAAGAGCTATAAAACTGTACATACCCTTTTACCCAGCAATACCATTATTGTGTCTGTACACCAAAAAAATCAAAGAAAAGGAAAAAGGACCTTTGTGTACAAAAATATTTATAGCAGTTCTTCTGTGGTATCAAAGAATTAGAAATCGGGGGGATTTCATCAATTGGGGAATGGTTGAAAAAGTTGTGTTACATGATTGTAATGAAATACTGTTCTGCTATAAGAAATGACAAGCAGGATGATTTCACACACACACACACACACACACAAACCTGGGAAGGCTTGTATGAATAGATGAAAAATGAAATGAGCAAAATCAGGAAAACATTATACATAGTCACAGAAATATTAACTGAAAGACGTAGCTGCTCTGATCAAGACCATGATCCAAGACAATTCCAAAGGACCTATGATGAAAAGGACTGTCCATCTTCGGAGAAAGAACTGATGAACTATGAATGCAGATTGAAGCATACTTTTTTAACTTTATTTTTCTTGTTTTTTTTGTCTGTTTTCTTTTGCAACATGGTTAATATGGAAATATGTTTTGCATGACTTCACATATGTAAATGATATCAAATTGCCTTCTCAATAGGAGGGGCAGTAAGGAAGAAGAGAATTTGTAACTCAAAAATTTTAAATGATTGTTAATTTTTTTACATGTAATTAGGAAATATATTATTTGCCTGGTGCTGCGCTGGAGTTGCCTGAGGTCCACGGGGCTGGTGCTACATGGAATGGGGTAAGATAGGGGTGGCCTCTGCTGCTGGAAGCTGTAGGGGTCTACCAGCTTACTTGGTATTGCTTCCAGTCATGTGGGGGGTCCCAGTACTGACATCTGCCTATTCCCCAGAGCCACCCTGAGGTGCATGGGGGCTCCTGGTGTTGGCATTCACCTGCCCTCTCTGCAGGAGGGCTCAGGACCTCCCACTGGATTACTGAGACAGGGCTTATTGCTGGCTTGCCAGGATGCTTCCTTTCCTGGACTGTGCGCCCCTTTTACCTGAGTGAGACAGACCTTTCCTGCTGACCTTCCAAGTTTCTTGGGCTAGAAGATTGTATTTTTGCTGGTTCTACTGTTCCAGCATTCATTTTGGGGTGCTATTTTATTGTTGTTTGGAGGTGAATATGGAAGAGTTAAGGCGATTTCCTATTTACTCCACCATTTTGGCTCCTTGAAATCCCTTTATTTTCTAGGTAAAATAAGAAATGAGGGAAGGGCTGGGAGGCCTGAGGAGAAAAAAAAAATTTGGAAAGAATGTGATAGGTAATCAATCAAGGAGGAATAAAAATATTGCTTGTAGCAGTGTGGACCTAATTAAAGTAGAATAATATGAATTTATAATAAATCCAGTCAGCAGTCATGTGACTTCTTCCAGCTCCATTAAGCAGCCTATGAATAGCATTTGTGGAGGAGATGATGAGAGAAATCTCGATCTGAGGCTTGGCAGATGTTAAGAGGTGATAGGACAAGGGGACAAGAGATTCTATATGTAAGTAGAACGGACTGCATTGTTAGATTGCCAGTTCCCCATCATTGGAAGTCTTCAAGTAGAAAATGCATGAGCACTTTTGAGAATTCTAGAAAAAATGATCATTTCTCATCATACACAAATATGTATGTAAATCATATTACATAATATAGGTATATATGCACACATCCTTTTATGTATGCATATGGTACATACATGTATTGTGCAGGCATGTATCTAATATCTATGTGTGTATTTGTATAAAATTCCTACTATCTGGAGTAATAAGGCATCTTGAGGGAGCAACACGAGGTGTCATGTATCAGGCAGGTCAAACCACAGCCGTCACACCTCAACTATAACTTCCCCTCAGATTCCTGGGAAAGCAGGACAGACTTTTGATCCCACAAGAGGTCTGTAAGTAGCAGCACCCACCATAACACACTATCCTGTTTCCAATCAGGTCACCACAGCCATCACTGAGGGTAGCAATACCCAAGGAGAAGGGGCCTACCTCCCTCCTCATCACCAACACCAACCACTGATCAATTGCCTAACACCCCTACCTTCTCAGCAATCATTACTACTAAAGACCCAGAAAATAAAATTATTACTCTAACGTCCTTAGAACTGTCAAATGGTTCAACATCAGAAATGGATATTATTTTAGCAATACAAATTATATTAAAAAAGAGGTACCACCATCTGTTTTGCTGCTGCACTGTAAGGGACCGTAGGACCTTTCTATCCAATTTGCAGCTGAAACCTTCTATATGTGTTGCCTCTCCCACTAGAATGGGATTTCCTTTAAAGTAAGCATTGCCATGCTTTTCTATATGCTTTGCATATAGGAAATGCTTAATAAATGGCTTTTCATTTAATTATACTCAGGTGCACTGTACTAGAAGATCTCTTCTGTCCCTTCTAACTCTGAGATCCCATGATTCTATGTTTAACTTCTTCAGAGTAGAAACTGTCAAAGTCCAGATCAATTTCCATTCCTACTGTAAAGAGTAATTATTCCCTATGGAAATGATCTTTCTCTGAACCGCTAGCTTTGATTGGCTGTGCAGCTCATGACGCTTATTACATATTACTTTGTAATGCAATTATTCAGGAACATACTCTGCTTTCTCAAATACACTCTGAATTTCCAAAAGGTAGGACCATACCTGCCATGTGTTCCCCATAGTGCTTAGGGAAGTGTCTCATGACATAGTAAGTGCTCAATAAATATTATTCAAATTAGAGTTGAATTACTAGCTTTCCCTGGGATATACTAGTTCTCTCTCCAGTGCCATATAATGTGTGCCTTACACCTTCTCCTTATGCCATTATGTGTTCTCCTATGACCCTTTGCCCTGTTTCTCTTTTGTTCCTATAACCTATAAGCACCTGAGGGTGGGGTCAGTTCTAAAATTAAGCTTCATACAATATTTGTGACATTGTTGACCCTCAGTAGATGTTAACAGTAAAGGTGGTGGTATTATCATGAAGTAAATAAAGTGACCTTCCCACTCTTTTTAAGGAAAATATTCTATTGCTAGACTTAATTTGGTGAACATTCATTAGCCTGACCATAAGCACACCTATGGTTAACTATGAAAATCTCTCCCTACAGCTGTAGTCTCAGCTGGAACAGCATCATGCTAAAATTCCAACTGAACCCTTGCACTTTTAAATCCAGCACAGATGACTATGGACTCTGTGCTTTTGATGATTTCTTAATTTCACCTAACACAAATGCCTAACACAAAGTCAAGCTAATATTGTTTCCTATGGTGAAAAGCATTTTCCACTGAATGCATTTCCTATATGTGTGTGCATGCAAGTATGTGTACCTTTGTGTGTCTGTTGTATCTTTTTTTATCCTTTCTTTTATCTTTTTTAGCTCCCTTATTTCATTGCATCCTATTGCAGAAGATACTTACTGGAATCATGCCCTCCTTATAAAAACGAGACCCCCAATGAGCCTAGAGTACTTTGGCAAAAATAATCATAAGCTTGCTGTTTAGGAGGGTTTTGCCAAGCCCACACAGCTCTAATTACATCTTTCCACTGACCTGCTTTAAACTACCCTCTCCTTCCCCCCTCAACCCCCTGCACTCCCCAAAGTCTTTTGTGTGTGGAGCAAAAATATGTTTTTATAATGAGTACTATATGTTTACAGTGAGTTTCAGTGGATTTAGTAGCCAAGAAGATGTAGATTTTTATTAGCAGTAGCTTTCCAATGCAGATAATATTTATAGAAAGGGCCCCAGTGTTTGTATTTGGAAAGATAAATAAAATGAATAATATCTAAACATGATAATCAACATGTCAGTTTCCAAGTACATTGGCATTTACTGTGAATGCTTTCTATGGTCTTGTTCTTTAAAGGGTAAAGGATAGACATTAGTACCAACTACCCTAGGGGATGGTATTTTGAGCATTATTTCAATATGAACATTCTTCTTTTGTTTATAGTAGGTGAAAGCAGGTTTAATATAACTACAGGGGAGGAAATAACACCATGCTGAAATATTACAAATGTTATACAAAGTTTTCATCAAATCATTTTTACATGATTATATCCTTGTAACCCTATTGAGCTGCTATTTGACTTGCGGGGTGATATAATGTATTTGAATATGTTTCTTTAGTGTACCTCTCATCCTCTGCACCAATTCCTCCAGTTCTCCTTAGCTGAGCAAATTGGCATTGTTTCCTTGTCCTGTTTGGTTTGCAGATGGGATATGGCTAGCCAAATAGTTTACTCAGGCATTGAGTAGTGACAGCATGGTCCCCTGACTCACTAGGGTTCTTGACCTTTCTGCCTCCTTCACTGAGTGCCAAATGCCTCTAAACCCTAACAGCTTTGAGTCCTCATTACCTCGGAGATTAATTTTCTGTCTGTACTTGTCCTAATGACTGGAATTGGTAGGATCTAGGTGAAGCCAACAGTCTCCACTGAAAGTACTCCTTGAACATCTGGCTTTGGATATGTAAGGTAATATACAAATCAAATGACCTAAATACAACTCTTATCACAATGAAGCTTGTAGTCTGAGAAATGTGAAGAAATATGAACAAAAATAAGAGTTCTGAACTTTCAATTAAATGTATATGCTCCAGTACAGAGTTACTAGAGTATAATGGGCATAGTGCCTTTAGGTAGGAGAGAATCTAAACGAAATCACCATTTCACTTCTAGTAAGTTGAAGGTGGTTCCCTCTGAACAAAATTCATCCTAAGACAGCTGACTTTATATTAAGACCCTTACAGGCATTCCTGGCTACCCTGACCTGGCAGAGTTCCAGGGCATGGTAGAAGATATACTATGGCACATTTGTTTAAATTAGCCTTTCCCAATAGGGCAGCATTTTAGAACAGTAGCATTTAAAAAAATAACAAAAAAGATGGCATTTTAATTTGTTTTTAATGAATTTAATTTATTTTGTTTTATGTGATTCTATGAAAGATTTTAGCTTTGTATAGTTGCCTGGCAGAAAATTTATCCTGAAGGGCTCAACTATTTAGATGGGGAAAAGAGCAAACTTAACAAACAAATTAAAATTTTTCAAGGGAAAAAATAAACATGCATATGAATAAATTTGAATCCAAATATGATCAGCACAAGTCACAAACATTCAGTCACTTCAATAGTTTGAAGAACAAAGGTGCTCATTTTTCTTTTTGTTTTTCTGAGAAGCTTTCCCAACCAAACACAGATCACCTGTCATCCATAGTGATGTTACTTAATCCCATGATAAAGCAATTCATTTCTTTGTGATTGTATCACCTCCTAGGGTTCTCAACCACATTCAGGCCAGGATAATTGATGACCGTATTACCTCAGTTTGAGCTCTGCTGGTGACATGCTGTGACCTATTTCCTGGAGGCTTAAACTTAATGATCCACCCCTTTCATCCCAAACTCCAGTGGATTTTCCAATCACTTTGTAAATAATAAATAATTGGAGAAGTGATTTTGGGGAAAAAAATGTATATTTTCAAATACCCATTGTCTTGATTGGTAAACTGTGGCAAAGGAGGTCAACTAGATGGTCAATAGGGCATAAAGCATGATACTTGTATCTTGCTGCAACCCTAGCGATAGCATCACCTTTTCATAGACAACGATAAAGAGGGAAAGTTTTCCTAAATTGTCTGTAAGTTTGATTGCACGCTGATGATTGGTGGGTTGAGTTGATCCAGAAAAAGCACACGTTCCGCTTTTGCCAGTATGATGGAAAAATTAACTTTCAATTTGCCTTTCTGCACATTTCTATGTAGAAGGGCCTCAAAATAGATTAACTTCCCTTCAGTTTATTCTGAGACAAAAAAACCTATATTAAATTTTGCAAGTTGAGAAAGCTTTTATCTTTTTTTTTAAATAAGATATTGGATCTACAAGTCCATGTCTGAAGAGATAACATTTACACAAGTAAATCAGCACAAATCAGCCAAGTCTGATATCCTTGGAGATATTTTTTAAAAAATAGAATAGAATGTAAGAACTGAGAGGGTATTAGAAATCATTGCCTTTATTTTTCAGATGAGAAAACTGAAGTTCAGAAGGGAGGTTCAATGATTTGCTCAAGGTCACTCAGATAGTAAGGGACAGAACTAGGACTAGAACTCAGGTCTTCTAATTCTCAGTCTGATGCTTGACACAAAAATACGCCCTAAGAAGAATAACTTGATGTACATAACTGACAAGTCATTCATTCCCAATTAAATAGGTAAGAATTTATTTTATAGAGTAGTCCATGTGTATTCTTACTCAGAAAAAAAGGTGATCAATTAAGCCAGGTTTGAATGAATTCAATTTAAATAAAAACTGACTTTATAGTCAATAATCATTGCGTACTGTTTAATACATAATAATTAGAGGGATTTTTTTTTCACTTTTTCCTAGCTGTTTGGATATTATGTAATGATACATGACGTCCTTTCCAACTCCTTATTTCTACAAATTGACTATATATGTATGTATGTATACATACATACATATAATGTGTATGTGCATTTATATGTAAGATTTTATGTGTATAATTATATATATATACATGTATGTATACATGTGTTATATACACATATACATAGATATATGCATACTATATATACATACACAGAACCAGTATATAGAAAACTATAGAAACATGCATGCATATACATATATATGTATATGTATATAAATATGTTGTTTTTCAGTCATTTCAGTCATGTCTAACTCGTCGTGATGCTATTTGGGGTTTTTGTGGCAAAGATACTGGAGTTGTTTGCTACTTCTTCCACTTCATTTTACAGAGAAGGAAGCGAAGGCAAACAGGAATAAGTGACTTGCCCAGGGTCACACAGCTAATAAATGTCTGAGGCAAGATTTGAACTCAGGAAGATGAATCTTCCTGACTCTAACCCTAGTGCTCTATCTACTGTGCCACTAGCTGCCTTTTAAATTTGTACAACACACATTGTACATAATATGTGTATATACATGTGTGTGCATATACATGTGTGTATATACATGTGTGGATGCATATACATATATGTGTATATACATATATACACATATTCATATGTACACACAGAGAAACAGTTGTGTACATGTGTTTTGTATGCATATGCATGCATATAATATCATATATACATTATATGTTCTATAAATTGGTTTTGTATTTATACAGTACATATATGAAACATATATGAGATATATTTATACCATATCTATTTGGATGTTTACTCCCATCCTATCCCATCTCTTCTGTTGCCTTACTTCGTTCTCTTACATATCTTCAATTTCTCAAATTTTTCTTGTAGCTTTCCCTTAGTTTATAAGCATGTTCAATACCACCCTAGCCTAAACAATTAAAAATGAATAAAATCTTTCCCTTGACCATTCCACTCCCTCAAATTCTCTTCCCTTTCTGTACTAAACTTTAAAAATTTTAAAGTAATCTACACTTCACTTCCCATTCACTTCTCAATCTCTTATAGTCTGACATCCATCCCTACTGTTCTGACCTGTGAAGGAAACCAGAGATTCTAGGAGGCAGAAGAAAGGAAGAAGTACATTCCAGGCATGGTGGGAGTAGGTGGTTGTGTCGTGTGGCAGCTTCTGAAAGGGCCTAGAGAGAAGAGATAACTGGTCATGTACAAGAGCACTAAGCAAGCAGTTAGCCTAGATCCTAAAGTGTATAAAGGGGAACAAGGAGCGATATAATAGAGAACACATATGGGAACCAGGGCCAAGGGTGTTCATTAGAAATCATCAGAGGTCTACTGATATTTTTAGGGTTGGTATCATTTGCATAATTATAGTCATTATGCATATTGTTCTCTTGGTTCTTTTTTATTCAGATATTTATTCAGATATCACTTCAAGTAATTCTTTGCATGTTTCTTTGAATTCCTTAAATTTATCATTTCATACTGTGCAATCATTTTTCAATGTGTGTATAACTTGTGATTGATTCATTTTTTTTTGATGACCACACACTTTGTTTTGATTCCATAGAAGCTGCATTTATAAATGTTTCATTGTATACAGGATTTTTGTGTCATTGATCTCCTTGGGCTATATGCCTTGTAGTGGAATCACTAGATTAAAGGGCATTTATATACCTCATTGACTTTTTCTTTACATAAGTCCAAAATAATTTCTAGAATTACAGGACTAACTCACAATTATACCAATAGTATATTAATGTGCCTGTCTTCCCACAACCCCACTCCCAAACATTGATAATTTTAGTTTTTTTTATAATCTTTGCCATTTGATATGAAATCTCTTGATTGCCCCTCCTCCCTTTGCCTCTTTCCCACTCAACTCTCCTCTTTAATATTAAGATTCTTGTTTTCTCCCCTGCTCCTTCTATTTCCTTTGATGGTTCATTCTTCATCTCCTGCTCCCTAAACAAGACAGTTTCTACCTAAAGTTTGGTCTTAAACTGTTTTCCCCTTTGATAATTTTATCTACTCCCATGGCACGTGCCAATGACTTCCACTTCAATACTTCCGTATAACCATTCTCCCTCCCTTCCCTTTACGCATACAGAAAACAAAACAAAGAGAAAAAACAAACTATCCCTCCTTCTGAAGTCCTTATTTCTCCTGATGGCATTCCCATTTTCTCAGTTAATCAAAGTTGTAATTTTGAAGATATCTTTGACTCTGCCTTTTCCTGCTCTATGCATCAATGTGCATATATCCACTGCTTTCTTGACACAGCTGTCTCCCATTCGTGAAGCAGCAAATATGATCAAGACATGTGCACAGCTGTGATTCATCCAGAAACACAAGACCACTATATTCCAAATTATAAACTCATTGCAGGGTACAACTGACTGAGTTTGAGAAATTTTCAGAAACATTTTACTCATACTTGGATACTTTTCCTTCATTTGTCTGGTATCAGACTTTGTTTCTTCTCACTAGGTCTTGAAATGCTGATTCTGCCTGCCGTCCTAGGAGTCATAGACTTGTTGCTGATTACTTCCTCCTGATTCTTAAACACCCTTCTGATCTCTGACACTTTCCCATAACTCTGGATTGGATAAGATGGTAACTTAGCTCTTTCTTCTTATAAAGCCCTTCATGGACTCAGATTGCTTTGTTCTTTTGAGTGCTAATCTAGTGGCACCATGACCTACTAGATCTCAACTAGTTGTATAGACTAATTCCAGCAAAATTATCTATTTTAATATGGGGCTCACCTAAGATAGTCATTCAATAAGCATTTATTAAGTGTTTAAGGTGTGCAAGCACTGTGCTAAGTGCTGGGTATAAAAGAAAGGCAAAAACTTGGTCTCTGCCTTCAGGGAGTTCACATTCTAATGTAAGATGAGACGTAAACAACTGTATGTGTGTATACACACACATATCTATACATAAATGATATAATCTTTCTTCTGAGATTACTTTCCTTATATTCTCTACATAAATATCATATATGTGTGTGTGTATATATGTATGTATATATGTATGTATATAGAGAGAGTAATACATGGCTACATTAGAGAAAAACCGTTTACAATGCAAACTTGTCTCCAGTTCACATTCCAGGATTGAAATGAATAGAATTCCAGAAGAAATTTTTCAACTTAAGTATAAAACAATAATTTTATTTTCTTCTTATTAGTAACCTCAAATTCAGTAGTGACATCAATAAAACTTGGCGGAAGATGGAGCAATACCTCAAATGGAAGCAGTGAGAGGTCTGAAGGAAGTACTAACAGCATTTAAAAAAAAAATTGAGGATTTCCATTGAGAACACAGCATGGAATCGTGGTTGGGGGGTGGGGTGAGACTGATGGGAGGTTGAAAATGGGGGAAACTCTTTGGCCTGGAGGGGATCAAAACTGAAGTCTCAGAGACTAATTGTATTTAATTAAGGGAAGATGATGACCTGAGTAACTTGAAAACCTCACTGTGAGGGCTGAGTAGTGGTATCATACTGAATGAGACCAAAAAAAGCAGAAAGGGACCTTTACAAATTGTACAGGTACAGGATTTGGGCTACATCTTCATTGTCTCAGATTAGTGCTTCTTCTGCAAGGTGAGAAACCTCCCCCAAGTCAAGAAAATATTCTTTGTTAATGACCAGAGTCATGTTGCTTATTGGCTGAGAGTTTTGATTAGGTAATATAAATCATCTTCAGGACCAAGGACAGTAAGACATCACTTTCTTTCCTTCAGTGGGGAACCTGGGGCTTGGGGGCCATATGTGGCCTTCTAGGTCCTTGGGTATGGCCTTTTGACCAAGACCAAGTTTTACAGAACAAATTCTTATTTAAAAGGGATTTGTTCTGTGAAGTTTGGATTCAGTCAAAGGGCTGCACTTGAGGACCTAGAGGGCCACATGTGGCCTCGGCTAGGCCCTCTAGAGGCATCTGTTCTGCCTCATGAAGGCCAAGTATTGACTAGTGTTGTTCTGAAGAGGTAGAGGAAGCTGGAAGACTACAAGTGGAGATTCTTGCCAGGCAAGAGGGAGTGGTCAGGTAGCACTTTGATATTGCCCATGTATCAGAAGGCATATCAGATGAGGCTGAAAAAGTTGATGATGACTGCCACATAAAATAGAAAGCTGTAAAAGAAGACTTTATTAAAGATAGTATTCGGCAGCATCACCAAGTCCTGCCAAATCAAAACTCATGACCATTCAGGAGGTAAAGACACAGTGGCCCTGTCCCAATATTAACCCACCGGGGCAGCTAGGTGGTGCAGTGGATAGAGCACCTGAGTTCAAATCTGGCCTCAGACACATAACATGCACTAACTGTGTGGCCCTGGGCAAGTCACTCAACCCCAATTGCCTCACCAAAACAAACAAACAACAAACAAACAAACAAGCAATATTAACCCATTGCCTTGCCTGAGAGCAACATTATGTCTGAGAGAATATTGTTCCAAATATGTTATCTCAGAAGGTCATCCGTCCCAATGGTATAGCTTCAAGCACCTCCTTAAAAGCTAGAGCTAAGTCTAGATCTTTTCACAGACTGTTTAGATATGATTATAACTAATTTCATTTTATCTACTTATACAGTGTGCCATCAACTCTGGCATTTTGTTGACAAAAGAGTAAAATTTAAATACTGGAGGTGCTTTGGGGAAATATTCACACTAGTATATTATTGGTGAAACTCTGAATTAATCTAGGAAACAATTTGAAACTATGCCCAGAATTTACTAAACAGTAGATTATCTTCTAATTCAGCTATACTACTACTTGACTTATACCCCCAAAGATAAGAAAGAAAAACAGAAAGAACCTCTATGTACAAAATATTTATAGCACCTTTTTGATAGTAGCAAAAATATAAAACTAAGGGGATATCCTCTTATTGGGACTTAGCTAAACAAATAATGGTACTTGAATATAATAAAATATTATTTTCTTTTCCCCAGTTACACATAAACACAATTTTTAGCATTCATTTAAAAAAAATGAGTTCTAAATTTATTCTGTCCATCCCTCCCCTCTACCTCTTACCTCCCTGAAATGGTAAGCAATTTTATATGTTACACATGTGTAGTCATGCAAAATATGTTTTCATGTTAGTCATGCTGTAAAAGAAGACAGACCCAAAGGGGGGAAAACATGAAGAAAATAAAGAAAATGAAAAATAGTATGTTTCAATCTGCATTCAGATTCCATCAGTTCTTTCTCTGGAGGTACATAACATTTTTCATCACAAGTCCTTTGGAATTGTCTTGGATCATTGTATTTCTGAAAATGGCTAAGTCCGTCATAGTTAATCATTGTACAATATTGCTGTTACCGTGTACCACGGTTCTGCTAATTTCACTTTACATAATTTTGTGTCTTTCCAGGTTTTTTCTGAAATCAGGCTGCTCATCATTTATCATAGTAAAACAGCATTCCATTAATATCATATACCACAACTTGTTCAGCCATTAATGGAATATTATGGAGCCATAAGAAAGGAGAAAATAGACAGCCTCTGAGAAAACTAAGAGTACCTCTATGAGCTAATGAAAGGTTAGAACTAGAGGAAAAAATACACACACACACATATATGAGATGACAACAAATTTTAGAGCAAAAAAACTTTGGAACACTTTAGAATTCTGCTTATTTCAACAATATATCATGAGTCTAAGGTACTGAAGTTGAAACATGTTCCATATCTCCTGTCAGAGAGGTAAAGAGCTTAAAATACAGAGAGAGAGAGAGAGAGAGAGAGAGAGAGAGAGAGAGAGAGAGAGAGAGAGATTTTCAGGTACAGTCAATGTGAGGATTTGTTTTGCTGAACTATGCATGCTTATGATGAGGGTTTTTTTTTACATTTTTATTATTGTTCATAGTGGGAGAGACACTACAAATACAATACTAATAAAATAATGTAATGTAATAATATATAAATGCATATAAAATAAATAAATCCATTTATTTTAAGATGAATCCTGACATTTTGCAGACCTATTGTAACTGTGTAGGCTATACTGCTCCACTTGGTACCTGTCCCACATAACCAAACCCACTAAATTTCAGAGGGTGTCATGAATGTTTCTTGGCCACAGCATACCACCTATTCCAGTGAATAATCTGAATTATTATAGGGCAAGGACAAAAATGACTCAAGTGCACATAAATATAAATTATAAATTCAAACCATGAACCAGAACATATATTTTTCCATTGAGTTGTATATTTAGCATTTTTCTCCACGTATATGTTGGTTTACACACAGAGTGGTAGCCCTTGTGTCAGAAGCTTCCTTTTGAAGTTGGGACAGCAGGTATCACTTATGCAGCCCTGTAGCCTTCCAACCTGATGAAAACGTAATTGAGAAATTATTGACAAGATGAATAAAATGCAATGGAACATAGATAATATTACTATGTGATTTTCTAAATCAAAATGCAGCCCCCAGGGATCCTTATGTACAGTTTGGGGACCCCCATTTCTATTTCAGTTTGATACCATTGATACCACAGCATCATCTAACCTTCTTCTGAAGCTTTTGCATAAGAGGTCCAGGTATCCTTTGGAGGCTTCTTATTTCTCTGCTTCATTGCCCTCACCTAGTCTAGTATTTTACTTTCTTCCTTCATCCTAGAATGTAATCACTAACTCCTCTTATAAGCACATAGGTTTGAGGCAGACACTAGTTTATTTAGAGGTTAAGGAAAACAAAGGGAATTCATATCAGAAGCCACAGAAAATAATAAATCTCAACAATAAGCAACCCGGCCCTAGAAATCTGAATAGTCTCAATAGTTTATAGTACTACTCTAAATCGGGCTCATGGATGGAGCTCCTGAGATTTCTCCTCCACGTCTGCACTTCCTTCCATAGAAGCGCAGCTCAAATATGTTAGCCTCCTACAATGCTTCTCAATTCTCTGAAGATTTCCAGTCACTGTTACCTGTAATAGTCTTATCTAGAGGTGCCTGTAGCTCTTCCTGGCTCCCAGTTGGTGGAACCATATGTTATCTTCTGGCAGGAAGGTCCTATCCTTAAGGTTATTCTACCTGCGGCTCCTCTTAGTTTTTTAGCAGACATAGATGTCTGCTATGTCTGCTATGTCTGTTATTCCCCTTCGTCTGGGAATTAGCTCTTTGTCACATTCTAATCTGGTATGGGGAAAACAATCCAGAGTCTCCAGAAAATGTTTACAGCACAAAATTCAGATTCAGACCAGGGTCCAGGTTCCCATCATTTTCTGTATGTAGTCTTCCCTTGACTTGCATCTCCTAGGTCCGTAGACCTCCCCCAAAAGCCATACAATGGCTCACAAGGAACCAACTCCCCCTTGTAGTCACCAAGTGAGTCCTTCTCTCCACTTCCATATTGGGGCAGGGTAATTTATTAGAGATGACTTCATAATAGCCATTTCCAGACAGATATCGCTACAGCACCTTAAAATGGACATGTCAAAAATTAAAATTGTCAACTCCTTCTCAGGAAGTTCTCCAAACTCCCTTATTTATATTGATGGTGCCACCACCTGCCCAGTTAGCCAAAGTCATCTTTGGACTTTTCTGATTCTTTCAGTTCTCTCTTCTTCCTCCACAATGCATCTCAGATCAGTCAGCTCCTCTCCATTCTTATGGCTACTCCCTTAGTTAAAGCTCAAAATACTTCTCTTCTGGAATGTTATAAGAGCCTTCTAATTAATTTTTCTGCATTCAGTTTTCCACTCTTGTCATCAATCCTCTACAAATCTGTCAAAATAAGGCACATAGCTGACTCACCTGCACAAAAACTGTCACTGGCTCCCTATTATTGAGGGAATTAAGTACAAACTATTTTGCTGCTAACTGCTGTAAGAGGCTAACATTTAAAGCTCTCTACAATCTCCCTCCAAACTACCTTGCCAGCCTTATTTTCCCAAATTACTCCACTTCATATACTCTATGCTTCAACCAAGCTAGACTACTAGCTCTCCCCCAAATTCTGTTTTCCATCCTCCCCTCTGCAGAGGCTGTCTCCTACACTTGAAGCCTATTCCTTTCTCTTCTTTCCTTTTCCTTATTTTCCTCTCCCCCAGTTGTTGTCTAGTTTTCCTAAAATATTACCAGAACATTGGGTCTAGCCCTCTTCTTTCTTCCCTTTTTTCTATGTAATTGCCAGATCTCTCTGGTAGAATATCAACTTCTTGAAGGCAGGGGCTGTTTTAGATTTTTCTTCGTGCCCCCAGGGCCTAGCACTGGTGCCTTGTATCCAGCAGTTATTTAACAGATGTTTATTGCATTTAATTAAAGGCTCATTTTTGAAAATTAAATGATCTTGATAATAAACTATGAGCATTATTGGTGGAGTCTGCATTCCACTTACTGCCATGTTAGATTAAGTTGAAATATCTGTCATCAGATTCATTAGAGTGTAGGTACAGTAGCCTTTAACCTCACTGGATTTCTAGCGGATAATTAATTTCCCTGTAAAGTGCTCAAAACAAAAGGACATTAACATCCAGTAGGATTTAGTAATAGTGGACTGGATCATGCTAGAGATTTATAGCAAAGAGCAATCTCCCCATTAATGTACTCATAGCAAAAAAAAAAAAAAAAAAAGCCAACTCGTCTTTTAACAGCAGGCACATTTTGTAGCTACATAGCTTTTCCTGTGGCTTTGTTAAACACCGGAATCTTAAATGGACTTATTGACTTGCTCCTACCTACTTCAAGTGTACCTCTCCTTTAAATAGCTGGTATTAGGGACTTGCTGCATTCCATTGTTAGCAACACTTACAGAAATCAGTAATAGAGCAGTGGGAGTAAGATCACAGAGGGGCATAAAAGCTGGCATGCTAAAATATTAAAGTCCAACTGTGAAAAGCTTTCCACGATATTTTTTCACATACAAATGTATTTTAAACACTTTTTTCTATTATTATAATTAGGTACAGAAAATTCTTAAGAAGACTCTTTAGAAAAGAAAAAAAAAACATAGCTTCAAGGTTACTAGCTTTTGACATTCAGCTTCTAAGTGGATGATTCTATTTATCAAGAGGAGATGCTCACTTGACCACTTAACACATTGGCTTGAGCCAGGGGAAACAAGGCAGGTGAAGTGTTTTTATTTAGAAGGTAACAGATATTGCTATTGTGCCCCCCTTTCCTTGGCTCAGCTGGTTAACTCAATCTTTATTTTCAGAAACCGAAACTCACTTCTCTTCTCTGTTCTTGGAAAATTAAAAGCTTCTACCTTACAGAAGTGAAGGATACATTATCCACTCTCTCTAAATTGGACCCATTTGGGGCTATTTGCATCCTGGAGAAACCTACAGCTGAGTGCTGTGCACAGAGGTGTAATGACTGGTTGTCACAACACACTGGAGGTGGCCCCATAACAAAATGATCCCCTGTCAATCCGCTCGCAGGAAATGCATTGGCAACCTGTAATTCGGCCCCAGTATTAACATCCTGCCTGGGTTTTGTTAAATGGCACTTTCTAGGAAGTAGATCTGGGAAACTTGTGTTTAATAATGTTTTAAGAGGAATATTTGATGGAAGTTTTAGAAAGCATCACATGGGGTTAACAGCGATTTGTCATTTGTTTCTAATTAAAGGACCTAATCTCTTATCACTGAGGCAGTCTAATTTTTTATACTAAAGGCACAGATGTGAATGGAAACATATTAATGAGATGTCATACTACATAGTCATTTTGTGTTTTGTTTAACTTAAACATAGCAGAAAATGTGCATCTAAGTAGACACATGTAATGACATCCTGATAGAATTATAATTTCCTACATTTACATAATCTTCAGTAAAATTTACACTAGATGCACCTTGAATTGCTGATTTTGTTTTTCCAAATCCATGGTATTAGTAATTTTTCAAAGTCTGACCAAGAACTATATGGGAGAAGATGGGGATTGTATTTGGTATATTTTCTGCAATAAATGTTTTAAAATTGCATTTAAAACTTTAATAGTTGGATATTTGAAAGTAAATGGACAAATCATAAAGTGTTTATTAAGTGCTTACTGTGTGCCAGGAACTGTGCTAAGTCCTAGGGATATGAGCACAAAAGAAAGACAGTGCTTCCCCTCAAGCAACTTATACTTTGTTAGAGGAGGGGGGAGAAAACAAATTGGGGTTGTAGAAGCTAAGGAGAGATACCAGGGATAAGGAGTCAAGTCATAGGGTGATTGGCACATTCTTTCAAGGCATGACAGTATTGCTTGGATTACTGTTGCCAGACAAAGAGATTTGGGGGAGTCAGTCTGAGCATAAAGATGGCTGGAGTGTATCACAGTGGGTCTGGAAACACTTAGACATGGTGAATTTCCAATCAAGCAAGAATGCCCTAACGCAAGATAGGGTTAGAGAAAGAGGGTGTAACTAGGAAGCCTGGCACAAACATGGTAGCTAATCAGAAACTCTGCCTAGATTAGGGATATGCAGAACATAGGTTCAAGTATCCTACCTTTGGAGGCAGTTAGGTGACTCAGTGGATAGAGTATTGGATCTGGAGTCAGGATCGCATGGGTTTAAATCTGGCCTCAGATCATTACTAGCTATGTGACAGTGGGCAAGTCACTTAACCTCTGTTTGCCTAGAAGGAAATGGGAAACCACTCCAGTATCTTTGCCAAGAAAACCCCAAGGACAAAATGGTCCATGGGGTCACACACAACTGAACAACAATCCTATCTTTTCTCAATGCACCTTGTAACCCCTTGGCCAGAATCAGACCTGTTATCTCTGGAAGTATGTTGTGTGTATGGAATATGGTGGCTGCTGTCCATAATCAAGATCACTCATGTACCAATTTTCATGATCTGTCAACTTCCAAGTGCCATTCCAGGAAATTAGCAATAAGGGATTTGGTAGTTACATAAAATCAGTTTGACTTAACTACCTGTTAATAAGTACCATACATCCTGAGGGAAGAAGAGAGCTAGTGCGACTTAGTAGCCAGAAGGCCAGTTCTGGAACTAGGAAGCTCTGGAAAATTAAGTGATCATGATAATAATCATGAACTAAAAATCAACCTCAGTTTCTGAGTTGCTGACTTGCAGTAAAATCTACTTATTTGAGGGATGTGTTGAAGGGCATTAATGAGAAATTCCTTCCCACTGTGTCTACATAATAATTTGCTCTTCAGGGCCTCCAGAGAATGTACATACTCATAAAACAAACACTTCAGTCCCACATTAAAAGCATTTTTAACAAAGTGTGTGTGTGCGTGTGTGTGTGCTTGTGTGTAGTACATACACACACACAAGAGATATATGTACATATATAAACATATAACATTTTAATGTGTCAAGTAACAAAAAAAGTAAAATAATTTCTGGATAACAGCTTACAAGTAATCCTATATATTTAAATACTAAATCATTGATGAACATTCATGAATAATCCTTAGTCTAGAGTGTCTCTCCATAATGCCCAACTCAGCCCATCTGTCAAAGCCCATACATAACCTTTATAACTACCGTATAACCTGAAAATGCCAGGGGATATCAGAAGAAGGTAACCCTAGCACAAAATGCAGACTATGAGTATGTCTAGATTTCTCCTGTCCCACCCAATCCACTGGGCATTTACCACATATCTACTATATGCAAGTTACTGTGTGCCAAGTAATTCAAAGACAAAATGAAGTATAACTGCTGCGGTCAAGGAGCTTACAGTTTGCTAGGATTTTCCCCTAAGAGTCAGAAACCCAAAAGGATCCTTTCTTTTCTTTGGCTGCAAATCACAAGGGGGTGCTGGAGGAACTCAGGGAAAGATTAAGGAATAGATTTCAATTTGGGATAGCCATTCAGAAGCAGCCTAGACTAACTCCCTCATTTCATAGTTGAAGAAAATGAAGGCCAAAAGAGGTTTAGGTTTTCTTGCTTGAGGTCACACAGGTAAGTAATTGGCAGAGCCAGGATTTGAATCCAGGTCTTTTAACTATGTGGCCAACTCTGGCCAGCTACGTGATGCAATGGATATAGCACAAGGCCTGGAGTCAGGAAGACTCATCTCGTTAGCTGTGGGACTAGCTGCAAGTCAGTTACCCCTATTTGTCTCAGTTCTTGGTCTGTAAAATGAGCAGGAGAAGGAAATGGCAAACACTCTAGTATTTTTGCCAAGAAAACCCCAAATGGTGTCACAAAGGTCGGACATGACTGAAAAATGGCTGAACAACAATAACAACAATGGTGCTTCACTGTGGAATGACTGGCACATACACACATACACACACACACACACACACACACACACACACACGAATAGAATAGCAAACCAAATTGGGGGAATATGTGCTACAGTCACACCATGAAGTCAAGCACCAGAAGGAGTCTAGTTTGTTCTAACAAGGTAGACAGGAAATCCTGGATTTAATAAATATAAATTGAACAAGTTTTATGTATAGAGTAAGTGCTATGTTAAGCAATGGCGCAACACAAAATTTAAATAAGACAACATTCCTGACCTCAAAGAGTATAGAGTCTAGAAAGGGACGACACAAATATAAACAATCATAATACCCAAAGTCACTTAACCACTGTCTGCCTCAGTTTCCTCAACTGCAAAATAAGGATAATAATAGCACCTATCTCTCAGGGCTATTGACAATCAAGTGAGACACTATTTGTAAAGTACTTATCACGGTGTCTGGCATATGGTAGGTGCTAATTAAATGCTTATTCCTTTCCCTTGGAAAAGTTGCTTCCAAATAGGAGAAAAATAGAAGGAAGTAGCATTTAAATTAAAATGTATTTCAATTAATTTCAAACTGAGGAGGAATTTAAAAGCAAGAAGCTGACAGAAAGACTTCTAAGATACAGGGAAGAATATAAGCAAATGCACAGAGGTTGAAAAACAGGGGCTTGAGAAGAAGAGTTCAGCTTGGTCAGTGTTGAGTGATGAGTGATAGGAGATGAGGAAGCTAATAAGGTAGTATGACACCAGATTGAAAGGCTCTGAATGCCAGGTTAAGATGCTGGAGTTTCACCTGGTAGGCAATAGTGACTCCCTGAAGATTTTCGAGCATATTCATAAGATTTTAAAGTAAATAACTGATAATCGTCATATTCAGATTGCTATGTATACTTAGCCTAATTCCCAAATAATATCAAACAGTGTTTGTGTAATTTCACAAATTCATACTATGAGATAAAATATTGTCTTTGTGATATTTGGGGAGCTAGATGGCTCAGTGGATAGAACACAGGGCCTGGAGTCAGGAAGACCTGAGTTCAGATTTGGCCTCAGAAACCCATGAGCTGTGTGACCCTGGGCAAGTCACTTAACCTCGTTTTGTATCAATCCACTGGAGAAGAAAATAGCAAACCAGTGCAGTATCAAGAAAACCACAAATGGGATCACAAAGAGTTGGACATGACCAAACAATGGAATAACAACAAAATGATGTTTTTGTTTTTGTTTTTGACATTTTTATTTTTTAGCTTAGGTCCACTTTTAGAGTCCCAATTCTCAAAAGAAAGAAGAGTTTTTTTTTTTCTCTTATTTATTTACTTCTTTTGCTATTTAGTTTAGTTGTAGCTGGTGCCTATAACACACAGAATTCTCATGGGGGGGAAGGTGCTGCTGAAAATCATGACAAGCTTATTGAAACAGCAAATGCTGCTTTTGTTAAAACAGTTGCAGATTCCCTTGATGTTTTAAACAAGCTCTGGCAAAAAAACAAAAAACAAAAAACAAAAAAACCTCACATATGCCTGTATGTATTGGTGGGAGTTTTAACATTATCTAAAGGAAGATACTCCATTAAAGGTAGAGCATCGGCTATGCAGAATGTTCATTTTGGATAGAGATTAATTCTATACTAGCTAAGTTGAAATTATTCTCATCATGCGCTGTTCTAGGCATTATGGAACTTACACAAAATGAATAACATATGGTCTCTGCTCTTTGGAAGTTAATTAAAGCAAAACGAACCACATTTTTATACCAAATCTTAACAGTAAATGGGAGGAAGGAGGAATCTCTCTTCTTTAGGTGTTGAACACCCAGTGGTTAAGGGCTATCTAAAATTACAAACATGCCACAGGTTATATGTAGCTCACCACACTTCTAAATACAGCCTGAACCACATTAAAATGTAGTTCCTGTCTGACATTACTATGTTGATATATTAAGAAAAAAAGAAATACATAAACACACGGGATATCCTAAGTTAATGTTTGGCCCACAGGGATCCTTTCATACGGTATAGTGTCCTTCATTTCTATATTGAGTTTGACACCACTGGACTAGATGACCTTCCTAGTCCCGCATTCCACTGACTTGTGCCTGTTTTATTCTCTGAGGAAAAGATGGCCTGCTAGGAGAGCTTGGAGAGGAACCCTAAGCCTGGTGTTACAATGACCTAAGTACAAATTCGATTTCACACACTGGGAAAGTCACTTAAATGCTGTTTGCCTTAGTTTCCACATCTGTAAAATGAGGATAGTTATAGGACATAACTCCCAGGGTTGTGAGGATAATGGGATTATATTTGTAAAGTTCTTTGCAAATATTTAATTGCTATTTAAATGCTACCTATCATCATCATCATTATTTCCTGATATTTAAGCTTTTCACTAAAATATGTTCCTTTTGATTTTGCTGGTTATTTGGCTCTCAGGCCCTACTCACTCTGTTGCAGTTTATGAGCCCCAAACCTGAACTAGGGTGCTTTGTTCTCTGATTGTTCTCTTATTCTAAACATACCTGTGCTTGTAATACTGCCTTGATTATGGTATCTGCTTCACCCCAGATCCCAATGTCCATTTTTCCTCATTTCAGTCTTGACATAAATTCCTTATTTCTTGCTTGCTTAGTGACCTGTAGTGGATCCAACCCGAATTAATTTCACCATAATGCCCCAGCAAGAAGAACTTCTAATCTTTTTTGATATAAAAGACTCCATTTGCCTATCTGATGCCCTGTGATAAGTTCTATCTACTTCAGGCTCTGAAATAATAATATCTGATTTCTCTAACAGATCCACATTCACGTGTACCTTTCCTGCAAATATTTTTAGGATAGTGTCAATTATCCTATAGGTCTTCAAGCATTAACATTTTTAAAGAGTTGGTGAATACAGATGACACTTTTGTTCCTCTTAAAGTCATAAACCTCATCAGTGTAGCTGAAGGAACACGCAAGACCTAGCCTTAACAGCAGTCACAACAGGGTAAAGGCAGATATTATATATAAAAAAAAAGCCCTCAGCTTTGGAAAGTAAGATGGAATTAAATACTGTTGTAATTCTTATGGTGGGGGGAGAAGTGGCTACTTGTAACACCGAATTGGGCACTCAGAAGGGATGAATCAAAGCACTATCCTGGGGATGGGGGTGGGGAGAAGGGAAATGTCCCTTTTGAGACCTCAGATGTCAGGTCAGGAGCAAGGATGTCTTAGGACACCAACACCAATGGGTCTGAGAAAGAAGTAGAAAAAAAAAGAGGATCAAGTGGGGATTTCAAGCAAAAGAGATGTACTATACGTGAGACCAGAAGACATGTTAGCAGAAACGCTGACACAATGACTTTCTGATTCAGTCCGGTTCACAAAGTTTTGATGGCAGGGTCATTGGCATGTGTTCCCTCTCTCTGCCTTCTTCTAATAATGCAATGGTTCAGGCCTTGTTCACAACAAAGTGAAAAGGCTTTTCAGAGATTCCACAGGCACAAGATTCAGGTGATTAATGTTCTTCAAATTTTTTCATGATATGACCAACTGCCAAAATGACTTTCTTTTTTTTTTTTGTTCAAAAAGATGGCTTTTTCATAATTTTTTTTTCAAAAAATGCATAATTTCACCCTAGTTCAGGTTTTAGGTTCATAAACTACATTAGAGTAAATAGGGCCCAGGCAAATCACCAGTAAAATCAAAAGGTAAGTATTTTAGTGAAGAGCTTAAGTATTAGGCTACATGATGATAACATGATGATACATAGATTGAAACTACTTTGAGAATTGCTATGGCCCCCCCAAAAAATTTTTAATTGACTGTCTCATGATCTTTAGATTTTGCCAGGCTAGTCCTGGACTAAGGCTGGTCCTGAGACTATGGACATATCATCTGTCATCAAACTATATACTTAAAGATTGTTCATTTTAGCAGAACATGTGAAAGCATAAGCTCTGGTAGTATGTTCTTGAGAACCATTGTGACTTATGTGCAGCAATAAAATACCAAAGGAGAACTTTTTTGAAGGATCTAACTAATACAAAAACCAGTCTGCTTGATGGTAGCAACACATCATGCATTTATGAGGATAAAATTGATTTGATGAAGTATTATACCATTGGGACTTCTCCATATTTACACATGAGTCTATGTTGTTAGCTTATTGCAAAAGTGATTAAGTTAAATATTTATTCTCCCTCTTCTTACAAATTTGCTGATATCTTTTTCATGCTCATTGGTTCTCTGTCCAATAATACTATTGAAATCACACAGAGCACACAGAGAGTTTGTTGCCCATTTATGTTATTTATGCTATCATGAAATTGGATTTATCAGTTATTTAAAAGAAATTAATAAAAATTTTAAAATTCATCAGTTTTAATTTCTAAGACAATAAATATTGATAGATATAATCCACATATAGAAAAGCTCATTGGAGTCCTCAATAAAGGGTCCTTAAACTCAAACATTTGAGAACCACTGACTCAAACCAAAAAACTTTCATGGCATATATTCTTAACAAATCTCTGAAGATGCTACTTTATCTCAACTTCTAAACACTTCTCTTCCTCCATGGCTTTGTAGAAGGGGTTAAAAGCAAGAGGAGATCTTGGCATGACCATATGCACTGGTACCATACCTTGGCAAATATCATTTAAGGAAGATATATTGGGAGAAAACCTTGTTGACTTTATTTAGTCAGGAAAATCTAACAGAGAAGGCTAGACTAGATGGCCGAACTGCTCATCATCAAAAACAGTCCTGCATAGTAAGTCATAGGTGTTATAGTCTAATTCAAAACAAAGGGTGAGGGAAGAGAGTGTGCTTATTTTTTTAATGATGCTGCCAGATTACTGTCCAGACTAGGATTCTCAATAAGTTCTACCATTGCAAAAAAAAAAAAAAAGGCGGATCTGACATCAAGATCTGCCTTCATATTCCACCTTCCTCCCTCCCTCCCTTCCTTCCTTCCCTAATAAAAACTTACCTGAAATCTTCTATGGCACTTTGGGTAAATCACTTAACCTTCTCAAATGCAGAGTGAATAACGATAGACTAGGCAACCTCTGAGTCCTTTCCTACTCTAAATCTATGATAACAACATTTATCAAATTAAATGACAACACAATATTTTAGCAGAAAGTCATCAGCTTCTGATATAAAATACTAGCCAAAGTATTTCTTTGTTCTCCATGAATATGTGAACTCTGTAAACTTATAGTATAGAAATAAGGAAATTAGGGAAGCTTACTCTAATTCTATACTTGAAAGTGAATCATAATGCTTTCGTTGAACTATCACAACAATTAACTAATAAAAGAACATTTCTTGCCTCAGCTATAAATCAAATAGCTTTGTCTACAAATTTTTGGTCATATGGTGAAGTTCTTTTAGTTTCAAGGTCTCAACTGAATGGTCACTTAACATGTATTTAACTGGAAAATATGATGCATCACCAAGTCTTACATGCAGAATATGTAGTTTCCTGGTTTTTACAGTCTACAAGAAATATAGTAGGGTTTGAAACAAATACACACATGTTTTATTGATGCTTTTTGGGTGTTTGCCTTTTTTTTTTAATTACTGACACTTAGCATTAACCCCATTCTTACCCTCCACCTTTCCAGAATCAAGTTGTGCAACACACAAGCAAAACAAACTAATATACATCAGGTATGATTGATATAACATTCTGCACTTATTGTATGCTAGTTCTCTATTGAGGTGAGAAAAATGTGTTTTGTTTGGATGTAAGCTACTTTTGAGTAGGGATTATTTTATTCACTATATTTGTTTTGGTGAGGCAATCGGGGTTAAGTGATTTGCCCAGGGTCATACAGCTAGTAAGGATCAACTGTCTGAGGCAAGATTTGAATTCATGTCCTCCTGACTCCAAGGCCAGAGCTTTATCCACTGTGCCATCTAGCTGCTCCTATTCGCTATGTTTGTACCCTCAGTGCTTAGTACATAATAGTTCCTTAATAAATACTTGGTGATTGGGTGATCATCAGTCCTCTAGAATCAAAATTGAGCAATAGTTTTCAAAATTATGCCCTTTTATCTTCATCTCATTAAGATAATAATTCAGGTACAAAGATTTAGATCAAGAAGAGACATTAGAAGTCATCTCATTCACTCCCCATTTTACCACATGAGGAAATCAAGGCACAGAATGGTTAACTGACTTAGGTTAAATAACTTTGTCAGTGTCACATAGGTGGTAAGTGGTAGTCACGATTTAAATATCCTCTGTGTCTAAGTCTCACATTCTTCATTTATACTTTTGTAGTGATACAGAGAATACTATGTATATATTTGCTGTGTCCTGGCCAATAAAATATCCCCCCATCACTTCCTGGCCTTTTCAAATTTAGGGCCTTGGATACTCCAGAATTGACCTGTGTTCAAGGCTTTTTGAGGAAAAAGAAAGCAAGGTAATGAGAGGAAGGAAGAGAGAGGGAGGGAGGTCGTGAAAAAGGAAGGAGAGAAGGAAGGAAGGAAGGAAGGAAGGAAGGAAGGAAGGAAGGAAGTAAGGAAGGAAGGAAGGAAGGAAAGAAGGAAGGGGGAAGGAAGGAAAAAAGGAAGGAAAGTGGAAGGGAAGGAATGAAAGAATGAAGGAAGGAGGGAGTAAGGAAAGGAAGAAAAACAAAGAAGAAGGGAGGGAAGGAAGAAAAACAGGAAGGATGGAGGGAGGTAAGGAGAAAAAGGGAAGGAAAAAGGAAGGAAGGGAAAAAGGAAAGGAGGGAGGGAAGGAAAAAAGGAAGGAGGGAGAGAAGGAAGGGGAAAGAGGGAGAGAAGGAGGAATAAAATAACCAGAGCAAATAGAGAGAATCATTTCTTTTTGAGTTTCCCTTTGTCTCACTCTCTAAAAGTATAATCTAAATAAAGTCTTAAAAACTCTTAATAAAATATCAAGTACTTGTATCATGTTGCAAACTGAAAAAAAAAGGTTATTATATATTCACCAGTTTTATAGTGGAATTTACAAAATGGCAGATATAAAGAGAAGAGAGAAAGATACTGTGATTGCAAACTGCACAGTATGGCTTTCTGCAGTGCCAATACCTCTGTAAGGCAAATCTTTGGGAAAAAGAATGGCTAGGTCTAATGTAAGCAGTGGTAGAGCAGCCCCCTAGGGAAGGTCTATATGGATAACATAATAATAACTGCAGGGTGTACATCAGAGGTTACATGTCTCTTAGCTATATTTGAGAAATCAATTAGGTAGACCATGGTGAAGTTTAAACTGTTAAAACACAGATTTTATGATATTTTTGAAATATAAAAACATCAGGAAGCTTAAAATAGGGTATTCAAAGCAAATTACTGTCAGGGTTTCTGAGGAGAAAATCTCAGGATCACAGGATCATAGATTTTAGATGAAAGGACCTTAGAGATCATCTAGTGTAATACTGTACACTTTACAGGTATAGAAATTGATGTCTAGTAAGGCCCATATGACTTGACCAAGTTTGCAAAGATAGGTAGTAAATGTTAGTCAGCATATGCACCCCGGGTTCCTGCATTCTTTCTACCATGCATAGAACATTAGAAGGGGAACAAGACCATGGAGTTCATTCTGTGCAACACCCACACTTAACCACTGAGTAAAGTGAGCCTCAAAAAAGTGAGGTGACTTGCCCATGGTCACAGTAAAACATTTCTACCATTCAGCTTGAATCAGATGCAAAAATCATAATGAAGAGGAGGAGGAAGAAGAAAAGAAAGAGGAAGAGGAGGAGGAGAAGAAGAAGAAAGGACAAGAAGGAGAAGGAAGAGAAAAAGAAGAAGAAGAAAAAGAAGAAGAAGAAGAAGAGGAAGAAGAGGAAGAAGAGGAAGAAGAAGAAGGAAGAGGAGGAGGAGAAAGGACAAGAAGGAGAAGGAAGAGGA